>NC_041382.1:528092199-528143056 GCF_002162155.2 Triticum dicoccoides
CTGGAAGCCTTGCTGAAAAGAAGGGTCGTCGACGAGGTAGTCGATCATATGTGCAACATCTGTCTTGGGGTCTACCGGAGAGAAGAGGGGGAAGAAACAGTAAATACAGAGCAAACAGATGCAACACTAAGCATGACATGACGATATGCAGAACTAGGGTCGACCAAACGTAGTACTACATGTTGCAGACGAAGGGGATAAACCTCCGAGGATGAATTCCCAATGTTAGTCGGATTTCGGACAAAGGAAAAGAGGGGGAAAGTTCCATGTTCAACATGCTAGGGGCATGTGACAGATGAATGGACCGTGTATTCGGACTCGTTGGATTTTTCTGAGCAACTTTCATGTAGAAAACATTTTCATCTGAGCTACGGTTTATTATCTATGATTTTCTAAAGATATAAACATTTTCTAGAATTATTTAAATTAACAGAAATTCATTATGCCGCCAGCATTGCATCGGGATGATGTCAGCAGTCAACAGACTCGCTGGCCAGGGTCAAACCTGACCTGTGGGTCCAGTAGGACCCACATGTCAACCTCTGTTAGACTAATAGTTATTTAAACTAAACTAACAGACTAATTAGAGGGGTGGGCCCTTGGTGCCAGTGACTAATTAATGACTAAAACTAATTAACAGATTAATTAACATTTTATTTATTTATAGAACTTGTTTAATTAACACGGGCCCACATGTCAGTGGCACTAGGGTGCCCAGTCAGCAGTTGACTGGGTCAAACTAGTCAACAGGACCCACGGGACCCACCTGCAGCGACCCAGGGTGGGCCCTAGGGCCACCCACATCATCGACGACAGGGTTTCACCGCCGGCGACCATTCCAATGGTAGCATGGCTTGGGAGGTGGTCGAGATTTGTCCTCCGGCCACCAAATCAGGCACAGAAGGGCGGGATCGAGCGAGCGCGGAGCGGCACATCGCGTGATGGTACTGGCTCGGTCGGAAGTGCACTCGGCGCGCACCGTGGTGGTCGCCGGAGTTCGGTTAAACGCGGGGTTGGCGCTAGAGGCTACGGGGAAGGAACCTAGCGGCATGGGCGAACATGGCGAGGTAGACTGAGCATGCTCGAGTGCTCGGGCGAGCATGTCAACGACCACAACGTCAATGGCGAGCCTCGCGGGGGAGCTGCATTTGGGCGGCGACGACAATGGTGGCTACGGCTACTGGGAGAGGCCGAGGAGAGGGGAGATTGAAGCGGCTGCTCACTGCGGGTGTAGGGAAGCGGAGGAGGGAGCCGGGGGGAGCTCGGCGGCGACATACGATGACGGTGATCCCGGGCGGACGGAGGTTGAATACGATGGCGTGGCGATGCTCTAGCGCCTCAGAGCTCCTGGGGATGGCACCAGGGGGCGTAGGGACGACGACGAGGAACTACGTCATGGCGGTGACATCCGTGGTGGCCGGTGGCTGATACGTCTCCAACGTATCTATAATTTTTGGTTGCTCCATGCTATATTATCTACTGTTTTGGACTATATTGGGATTTATTTTCCACTTTTATATTATTTTTCAGACTAACCTATTAACCGGAGGCCCAGCCCAGAATTGCTGTTTTTTTGCCTATTACAGTGTTTTGGAGAAACGGAATATCAAACGGAGTCCAAACAGAATGAAACCTTCGGAAATGTGATTTTGTCATCAGATAATATCCAGGAGACCTGGACCCTCCGTCAAGAAAGCCACGAGGCGCCCACGAGGGTGGAGGGCGCCCCCCTAGGGCGCGCCCCCTGCCTTGTGGGCCCCTCGAAGCTCCACCGATGTACTTCTTCCTCCCATATATATCCACGTACCCCCAAACGATCGGGGACGGAGCCAAAAACCTAATTCCACCGCCGCAACTTTCTGTATCCACGAGATCCCATCTTGGGGCCTGTTTCGGAGCTCCGCCGGAGGGGGCATCGATCACGGAGGGCTTATACATCATCATCCAAGCCTCTATGATGAAGTGTGAGTAGTTTACTTCAGACCTACGGGTCCATAGTTAGTAGCTAGATGGCTTCTTCTCTCTCTTTTTGGATCTCAATACAATGTTCTCCCCTCTCTTGTGGAGATCTATTCGATGTAATCCTCCTTTTGCGGTGTGTTTTTTGAGAACGATGAATTGTGGGTTTATGATCAAGTCTATCTATGAATAATATTTGAATCTTCTCTGAATTCTTTTATGTATGATTAGTTATCTTTGCAAGTCTCTTCGAATTATCAGTTTGGTTTGGCCTACTAGATTGGTTGTTCTTGCCATGGGAGAAGTGCTTAGCTCTGGGTTCAATCTTGCGGTGTCCTTTCCCAGTGACAGAAGGGGCAGCAAGGCACGTATTGTATTGTTGCCATCGAGGATAACAAGATGGGGTTGTTATCATATTGCATGAAACTATCCCTCTACATCATGTCATCTTGCTTAAGGCGTTACTCTGTTTCTAACTTAATACTCTAGATGCATGCTGGATAGCGGTCGATGAGTGGAGTAATAGTAGTAGATGCAGGCATGAGTCGGTCTACTTGTCTCGGACGTGATGCCTATCTACATGATCATACCTAGATATTCTCATAACTATGCTCAATTCTGTCAATTGCTCAACAGTAATTTGTTCACCCACCGTAGAATACTTATGCTCTTGAGAGAAGCCACTAGCGAAACCTATGTCCCCCAGGTCTCTTTCTCATCATATCAATCTCCATCACTTTATTATTGCTTTGCTTTTACTTTGCTTTTACCTTTTACTTTGCATCTCTATACCAAAAATACCAAAAATATTATTTATCATCTCTATCAGATCTCACTTTCGTAAGTGACTGTGAAGGGATTGACAACCCCTAAGCGCGTTGGTTGCGTTGAGCTATTGTTTTTGTGTAGGTACAAGGGACTTGTGCATGGCCTCCTACTGGATTGATACCTTGGTTCTCAAAAACTGAGGGAAATACTTACGCTACTTTGCTGTATCATCCTCTCCTCTTCGGGGAAATCCAACACAGTGCTCAAGAGGGAAATACATACACTACTTTGTGTGTGTCCTCCTACTGGATTGACAAGAAGAATTTCTGGCGCCGTTGCCAGGGAGTCTGTGCAAAAGTCAACATACCAAGTACCCATCACAATTCCTATCTCCCGCATTACATCATTTGCCATTTTCCTCTCGTTTTCCTCTCCCCCACTTCACCCTTGCCGTTTTATTCGCCCTCTCTCTCTATCCTCCCTCTCTTTTTGCCCGTTTGCCTTTTGTTTGCTCGTGTGTTAGTTTGC
The DNA here is from genome assembly GCF_002162155.2 of Triticum dicoccoides. Taxonomy (NCBI): domain Eukaryota; kingdom Viridiplantae; phylum Streptophyta; class Magnoliopsida; order Poales; family Poaceae; genus Triticum; species Triticum dicoccoides. The sequence goes on from NC_041382.1 coordinate 528,095,455, forward strand.
TAGCTTGTCGTTATGTCAAGTCCTTTACCTTCTGCCTCTATGTCTGAAATTGGGGAAATTATTGTCGATATGGACAATAATAATATCATGAAAATTCTGATGCTCCTACTAAAGAACCTACCATCTTTCATACAAAAAAAAATCCGTGTTGGTAGTGGTAATATTATTGGAAAAGGAGTTATTCAAGATTTCTTTACTTGTGCCGGTGCTTTACCCTCTATGGGCAGTTCTATCCTTCACAGAACTAGTAGTCTTGCGGACGCTATTGCCATGCTTGTAGTTGAACTTGAAAGACAATTCATGCACATGCATCCTTCCATACAAAGGATTTTTCTGGATTTTTCTAATATCGAGCATTCTTCTGTTAAGCGTGCCCTACTATCTTTTTGGCTCATGAGTTTAGATTCATAATAAAAGAAGCCAAAGAAATCTTTGTGCATTATAGGGTGGACGCTTGCCGTCCTCCCATAGAGGCTATCCTCTTTGATCAAGAAGAAAAAAAATGCGTTTTTCAATCTCTAGACTATGTTGCTTTCAATGAAAATCTTAGAAAAAGGGTTCCTACCAATGTTTTAGTTGATAGAATTTCTGAACTTAATGATGATTTGGCTATTCGAAATGATGAACTAGGATATTCTCTTGGATATAGGCTCACAAAATTCTGTCAAAAGAATGCTTATAACGATGAATTGGTTGTGCATTATGAAGGACCAAAGGAGGAACCTATACCTCCCAAGGTTGATCTTGGGGACTTTTGTCCCGTTAAATTTAGCCCTTTTGATTACTTTTGCTTGCCTCAAAGGAAGCTTGCTGCCGAACATAGGGAATATGAAATGAGTTTTAATAATCTATCTTACTATTATGGCAATACCTAGATCTATTCTTGCTTGTTATGCCTAGCTAGGGGGGTTAAACGATAGCGCTTGTTGGGAGGCAACCCAAATTTATTTTTATTCCTTGATTTTTTCTCCTTTTTAGTAATAAATAAATTATTTAGCCTCAGTTTTGGTTGTGTTTTTTGTGTTTAATTAGTGTTTGTGCCAAGTAGAACCGTTGGGAAGACTTGGGGAAAGTCTTGTTGAACTTGCTGTAAAAAACATAAACTTTAGCGCTCACGAGAACTACTGTCATTTTTATTTAGAGAGTGATATTTAGTTAATTCTTTTTTAAGATGATTAATAGATAAATTCCTCACGTCCAGCAATTTATTTGAGAATTTTTGGGGTTCCAGATCTTGCGCTAGCTACAGATTATTACAGACCGTTCTGTTTTTGACAGATTCTGTTTTTCGTGTGTTGTTTGCTTATTTTGATGAATCTATGGCTAGTAAAATAGTTTATAATCCATAGAGAAGTTGTAATACAGTAGGTTTAACACCGATATAAATAAATAATGAGTTCATTACAGTACCTTGAAGTGATCTTTTGTTTTCTTTCGCTAACGGAGCTCACGAGTTTTCTACTTTAAGTTTTGTGTTGTGAAGTTTTCAAGTTTTGGGTAAAGATTTGATGGATTATGGAATAAGGAGTGGCAAGAGCCTAAGCTTGGCGATTCCCATGGCACCCCAAGATAATCTAAGGACACCTAAAAGCCAAAGCTTGGGGATGCCCCGGAAGGCATCCCCTCTTTCGTCTACTTCTATCGGTAACTTTACTTGGAGCTATAGTTTTATTCACCACATGATATGTGTTTTTCTTGGAGCGTCTTTTATGTTTTGAGTCTTTGCTTGTTAGTTTACCACAATCATCCTTGCTGTACACACCTTTTGAGAGAGCCATACATGATTTGGAATTTGATAGAATATTCTATGTGCTTCACTTATATCTTTTGAGCTTTATAGTTTTGCTCTAGTGCTTCACTTATATCTTTTAGAGCACAGTGGTGGATTTGTTTTATAGAAACTATTGATCTCTCATGCTTCACTTAGATTATTTTGAGAGTCTTAATAGCATGGTAATTTGCTTAAAATCCTAATATGCTTGGTATGCAAGATTAATAATGAAACTTTCTTATGAGTGTGTTGAATACTAAGAGAAGTTTGATGCTTGATGATTGTTTTGATATATGGAGGTAATAATATCAAAGTCATGCTAGTTGAGTAGTTGTGAAATTGAGAAATACTTGTGTTGAGGTTTGCAAGTCCCATAGCATGCAAGTATGGTAAACTTTATGCAACAAATTTTAAACATGAGGTATTATTTGATTGTCTTCCTTATGAGTGGCGATCGGGGACGAGCGATGGTCTTTTCCTACCAATCTATCCCCCTAGGAGCATGCGCGTAGTACCGAGGTTTTTGATGACTTGTAGATTTTTGCAATAAGTATGTGAGTTCTTTATGACTAATGTTGAGTCCATGGATTATACGCACTCTCACCCTTCCATCCTTGCTAGCCTCTTCGGTACCGTGCATTGCCCTTTCTCACATTGATAGTTGGCGCAAACTTCGTTGGTGCATCCAAACCCCGTGATATGATACGCTCTTTCACACATAAACCTCCTTATATCTTCCTCAAAACAGCCACCATACCTACCTATTATGGCATTTCCATAGCCATTCCGAGATATATTGCCATGCAACTTTCCATCATTCCGTTCATCATGACACATTCATCATTGTCATATTGCTTTGCATGATCATGTAGTTGACATCGTATTTGTGGCAAAGCCACCATTCATAATTCTTTCATACATGTCATTCTTGGTTCATTGCATATCCCGGTACACCGCCGGAGGCATTCATATAGAGTCATCCTTTGTTCTAGTATCGAGTTGTAATCGTTGAGTTGAAGTGTGATGATCATCATTATTAGAGCATTGTCCCAAGTGAGGAATATAAAAAAAAGAAAGGCCATAAAAAAGAGAAGGCCCAAAAAAAAGAAAAAGAAAAGGCCATAAAAAAAGAAAAGGCCCAAAAAAATGAGAGAAAAAGAGAGAAGGGACAATGTTACTATCCTTTTACCACAGTTGTGCTTCAAAGTAGCACCATGATCTTCATAGTAGAGAGTCTCTCGTGTTATCACTTTCATATACTAGTGGGAATTTTTCATTATAAAACTTGGCTTGTATATTCCAACGATGGGCCTCCTCAAGTGCCCTAGGTCTTCGTGAGCAAGCAAGTTGGGTGCTCACCCACTAGTTTCTTTTGTTGAGCTTTCATACATTTATAGCTCTAGTGCATCTGTTGCATGGAAATCCCTACTCCTTGCATTAACATCAATCGATGGGCATCTCCATAGCCCATTGATTAGCCTCGTTGATGTGAGACTTTATCCCTTTTTGTCTTCTCCACATAACCCCCCTCATTATATTCTATTCCACCTATAGTGCTATGTCCATGGCTCGCGCTCATATATTGCGTGAAAGTTTATAGGTTTGAGATTACTAAAGTATGAAACAATTGCTTGGCTTGTCATCGGGGTTGTGCATGATGATAGCATTCTTGTGTGACGAAAATGAAACATGACTAAACCATATGATTTCGTAGGGATGAACTTTCTTTGGCCATGTTATTTTGAGAAGACATAATTGCTTAGTTAGTATGGTTGAAGTATTATCATTTTTATGTCAATACGAACTTTTTTCTTGAATCTTTCGGATCTGAATATTTATACCACAATTAAGAAGAATTACATTAGAATTATGCCAAGTAGCACTCCGCATCAAAAATTCTGTTTTTATCATTTACCTACTCGAGGACGAGCAGGAATTAAGCTTGGGGATGCTTGATACGTCTCCAACGTATCTATAATTTTTGATTGCTCCATGCTATATTATCTACTGTTTTGGACTATATTGGGCTTTATTTTCCACTTTTATATTATTTTTGGGACTAACCTATTAACCGGAGGCCCAGCCCGGAATTGCTATTTTTTTGCCTATTTCAGTGTTTCAGAGAAACAGAATATCAAACGTAGTCCAAAAGGAATGAAACCTTCGGAAACGTGATTTTCTCATCAGATAAGATCCAGGAGACTTGGACCCTCCGTCAAGAAAGCCACGAGGGTGGAGGGCGCGCCCCCCTAGGGCGCGCCCGCTTGCCTCGTGGGCCCCTCGAAGCTCCACCAACGTACTTCTTCCTCCCATATATATCCACGTACCCCCAAACGATCGGGGACGGAGCCAAAAACCTAATTCCACCACCGCAACTTTCTGTATCCATGAGATCCCATCTTGGGGCCTGTTTCGGAGCTCCGCCGGAGGGGGCATCGATCACGGAGGGCTTCTACATCATCATCCAAGCCTCTCCGATGAAGTGTGAGTAGTTTACTTCAGACCTACGGGTCCATAGTTAGTAGCTAGATGGCTTCTTATCTCTTTTTGGATCTCAATACAATGTTCTCCCCCTCTCTTGTGGAGATCTATTCGATGTAATCTTCTTTTTGCGGTGTGTTTGTTGAGACCGATGAATTGTGGGTTTATGATCAAGTCTATCTATGAATAATATTTGAATCTTCTCTGAATTCTTTTATGTATGATTGGTTATCTTTGCAAGTCTCTTCAAATTATCAGTTTGTTTTGGCCTACTAGATTGGTTGTTCTTGCCATGGGAGAAGTGCTTAGCTTTGGGTTCGATCTTGCGGTGTCCTTTCCTAGTGACAGAAGGGGCAACAAGGCAAGTATTGTATCGTTGCCATCGAGGATAACAAGATGGGGTTGTTATCATATTGCATGAAACTATCCCTCTACATCATGTCATCTTGCTTAAGGTGTTACTCTGTTTTTAACTTAATACTCTAGATGCATGCTGGATAGCGGTCGATGAGTGGAGTAATAGTAGTAGATGCAGGCAGGAGTCGGTCTACTTGTCTCGGACGTGATTCCTATATACATGATCATACCTAGATATTCTCATAACTATGCTCAATTCTGTCAATTGCTCAACAGTAATTTGTTCACCCACCATAGAATACTTATGCTCTTGAGAGAAGCCACTAGTGAAACCTATGGCCCCCGGGTCTCTTTCTCATCATATCAATCTCCATCACTTTATGATTGCTTTGCTTTTACTTTGCTTTTACCTTTTACTTTGCATCTCTATACCAAAAATACCAAAAATATTATTTATCATCTCTATCAGATCTCACTTTCGTAAGTGACCGTGAAGGGACTGACAACCCCTAAGCGCGTTGGTTGCGTTGAGCTATTGTTTTTGTGTAGGTACAAGGGACTTGTGCGTGGCCTCCTACTGGATTGATACCTTGGTTCTCAAAAACTGAGGGAAATACTTACGCTACTTTGCTGCATCATCCTCTCCTCTTTGGGGAAATCCAACGCAATGCCTAAGAAGTAGCAGTGGCCATGTCAGAGCAAGGTGGATGGCGACTGGCGCGTTTGGGCGAGGTGGAGAAGGGGATCTGGGGAGAGCCCAGCGAGGAGTGGGGCGACAGAGGAGAGTGGGGGAGGAGGCCCGAGGCGTCGACGTCACCCTTATCCTGTCTGGCCGTCGCCGACGAGGAGGTGCGGTGGCGCCTGGACGCGCCCCTTCCCCGTGGTCGGAGGAACAGGAAGGGGTGCGACTGAGGAGGAGGGACTGGGCCGCTCTAGCTAGCCCAGATGGCTCGGGTGGGCCGAGGCCCAGGGGGTAGGGGGCTTTCTCTCTCTCTGCTTTTCCTTTTCTTTTACTATTTTTAAACTTCTCTGCTTTCTTTTATTTCCAAAAAGCAAAATAGTTTTATAATCTATAAAACTTACACCTAAATAGTATACCAATTTAGGACACTGCCACAACAAGTTTGAAACCAAAAAAATTAGTTTAGCACTTTTTTAACTCAAAAGCATTTAATTTAATTGCTTTAGCCACTGTTTAAATTAGTTTAGGGCACTTAGACATTTTGCAAAATGTTGGTTCACCACCATTACTATCAAAAGAATATTTGCCACATGATGAACATTTTAGTTTTCATGTTTGAGAAACTTTGAATTTCACTTAACAATTCAGTTTGAATTTGACTGGAATTTGAAATGAGATATTGATCACAGTGACTAAGCACCGCTTTAGCAAAATGATTGCTTGATCTCAGGGATTACTGTAGCATCATTACACCGGGGTGTTACATTGTATTAACTGGAAACTTAGTACATGTGTGAATACATAGACAAACAGAGTGTCCCTAGTATGCTTCTACTTGACTAGCTCGTTAATCAAAGATGGTAAAGTTTCCTAGCCATGGAGATGTGTTGTCATTTGATGAACTGGATCACATCATTAGAGAATGATGTGATGGACTAGACCCATCCGTTAGCTTAGCACTATGATCATTTAGTTTATTGCTATTGCTTTCTTCATAACTTATACATGTTCCTATGACTATGAGATTATGCAACTCCCGAATACCGGAGGAACACCTTGTGTGCTATCAAACGTCACAACGTAAATGGGTGATTATAAAGATGCTCTACAAGTGTCTCCGATGGTGTTTGTTGAGTTGGCATAGATCGAGATTACGACTTGTCACTCCGTGTATCGAAGAGGTATCTCTGGGCCCTCTCGGTAATGCACATCACTATGAGCCTTGCAAGCAATGTGACTAAAGAGTTAGTCACAGAATGATGCATTACGGAACGAGTAAATATACTTGCCGGTAACGAGATTGAACTAGGTATGATGATACCGACGATCGAATCTCGGGCAAGTAACATACCAATGACAAAGGGAACAACGTATGTTGTTATGCGTTTTGACCGATAAAGATCTTCGTAGAATATGTAAGAACCAATATGAGCATCTAGGTTCCGCTATTGGTTATTGACCGGAGATATGTCTCGGTCATGTCTACATAGTTCTCGAACCCGTAGGGTCCGCACGCTTAACGTTCGATGATGATATGTATTATGAGTTATGTGATTTGATGTACTGAAGGTTGTTTGGAGTCCCGGATGAGATCATGGACATGACGAGGAGTCTCGAAATGGTCGAGACATAAATATTGATATATTTGAAGGTTATATTCGGACACCGGAATTGTTCTGATGTGTATCGGGTATTTTCCGAAGTACCGGGAGGTTAGTGGAACCCCCCAGAAGATTAATGGGCCACAATGGGCGTTAGTGGAGAAGAGAGAGGGTCGGCCAGAGGTGGTGCCCCCTTGCCCAGTCTGAATTGGACAAGGGGAAGCCCCCCTCCTTCCTTCTCTTCTCTCCTCTTTTCCTTCTTCTCCTTCTTGGACTAGGAAAGGGGGAAACCTACTCCTACTAGGAGTAGGATTCCTCCCCCCTTGTCATGCCCCTTGTAGCCGGACGGCCTCCTCCTCCCCTCCTTTATATACGGGGGATGGGGGCACCCCATAGACACACAAGTTGATCTTTAGCCGTGTGCGGTGCCCCCTCCACAGTTTTCCACCTCGGTCATATTGTCATAGTGCTTAGGCGAAGCCCTACATCGGTAACTTTATCATCACCGTCAACACGCTATCTTGCTGACGGAACTCACCCTCGGCCTCAGCTGGATCAAGAGTACAAGGGACGTCACCGAGCTAAATGTGTGCAGATCACGGAGGTGCCATGCGCTCGGTACTTGATCGATTCGATCATGAAGATGTTCGACTACATCAACCGCGTTACTAAACGCTTCCACTTTCGGTCTACAAGGGTACGTAGGCACACTCTCCCCTCTCATTGCTATGCATCTCCTAGATAGATATTGCGTGATCGTAGGATTTTTTTGAAATACCGCGTTCCCCAACAGTGGCATCCGAGCCAGGTCTATGCGTAGATGTTATATGCACGAGTAGAGCACAAAGAGTGGTGGGCGATAATAGTCATACTTCTTACCAGCATGTCATACTTTGATTCGGCGGTATTGTTGGATGAAGCGGCCCAGACCGACATTACATGACCGTGTTCACGAGACTGGTTCTGCCGACGTGCTTCGCACACAGGTGGCTAGTGGGTGTCTGTTTCTCCAACTTTAGTTGAATCGAGTGTGACTACGCCCGGTCCTTGTTGAAGGTTAAAACAACACACTTGACGAAAAAATCGTTGTGGTTTTTGATGCGTAGGTAAGAACGGTTCTTGCTAAGCCCATAGTAGCCACGTAAAACTTGCAACAACAAAGTAGAGGACGTCTAACTTGTTTTTGTAGGGCATGTTGTGATGTGATATGGCCAAGACGTGATTATATAAATTATTGTATGAGATGATCATGTTTTGTAACAAAGTTATCGGCAACTGGCAGGAGCCATATGGTTGTCGCTTTATTGTATGAAATGTTATCGCCGTGTAATTGCTTTACTTTATCACTAAGCGGCAGCGATAGTCGTGGAAGCAATAGTTGGCGAGACAACAATGATGCTACGATGGAGATCAAGGTGTCAAGCCGGTGACGATGGTGATCATGACGGTTATTTGGAGATGGATATCAAAGGCACAAGATGATGATGGCCATATCATATCACTTATATTGATTGCATGTGATGTTTATCTTTTATGCATCTTATTTTGCTTAGTACGGCGGTAGCATTATAAGATGATCTCTCACTAAATTTCAAGGTATAAGTGTTCTCCCAGAGTATGCACCGTTGCTACAGTTCGTCGTGCCGAGACACCACGTGATGGTCGGGTGTGATAAGCTCTACGTTCACATACAACGGGTGCAAGCCAGTTTTGCACAAGCAGAATACTCGGGATTAAACTTGACGAGCCTAGCATATGCATATATGGCCTCAGAACACTGAGACTGAAAGGTCGAGCATGAATCATATAGTAGATATGATCAACAAAGTGATGTTCACCATTGAAAACTACTCCATCTCACGTGATGACCGGACATGGTTTAGTTGATATGGATCATGTGATCACTTAGATGATTAGAGGGATGTCTATCTAAGTGGGAGTTCTTAAGTAATATGATTAATTGAACTTTAATTTATCATAAACTTAGTACCTAATAGTATTTTGCATGTCTATGTTGTTGTAGATAGATGGCCCGTGCTATTGTTCCATTGAATTTTAATGCGTTCCTAGAGAAAGCTAAGCTGAAAGATGATGGTAGCAACTACATGGACTAGGTCCGTAACTTGAGGATTATCCTCATTGCTGCGCAGAAGAATTACATCGTGGAAGCACCGCTAGGTGCCAAACCCGCTGCAGGAGCAACTCCAGATGTTATGAACACCTGGCAGAGCAAAGCTGATGACTACTCGATAGTTTAGTGTGCTATGCTTTACGGCTTAGAACCAGGACTTCAACGACGTTTTGAACGTCATGGAGCATATGAGATGTTCCAGGAGTTGAAGTTAATATTGCAAGCAAATGCCCGAATTGAGAGATATGAAGTCTCCAATAAGTTTTATAGTTGCAAGATGGAGGAGAATAGTTCTGTCAGTGAAAATATACTCAGAATGTCTGGGTACCACAACCACTTGACTCAACTGGGAGTTAATCTTCCTGATGATAGTGTCATTGACAGAGTTCTTCAATCACTACCACCAAGATACAAAAGCTTCGTGATAAACTATAATATGCAAGGGATGGATAAGATAATTCCCGAGCTCTTCGTGGTGCTAAAAGCTGCGGAGGTAGAAATCAAGAAGGAGCATCAAGTGTTGATGGTTAACAAGACCACTAGTTTCAAGAAAAAGGGCAAAGGGAAGAAGGGGAACTTCAAGAAGAACGACAAGCAAGTTACTGCTCAAGTGAAGAAGCCCAAGTCTGGACCTAAGCCTGAGACTGAGTGCTTCTACTGCAAAGGGACTGGTCACTGGAAGCGGAACTGCCCCAAGTATTTGGCGGATAAGAAGGATGGCAAAGTGAAAGGTATATTTGATATACATGTTATTGATGTGTACCTTACTAATGCTCACAGTAGCGCCTGGGTATTTGATACTGATTCTGTTGCTAATATTTGCAACTCGAAACAGGGGCTATGGATTAAGCAAAGATTGGCTAAGGACGAGGTGATGATGCGCGTTGGAAATGGTTCCAAAGTCGATGTGATCGCCGTCGTCATGCTACCTCTACATCTACCTTCGGGATTAGTATTAGACATGAATAATTGTTATTTGGTGCCAGCGTTAAGCATGAACATTATATCTGGATCTTGTTTGATGCGAGACGGTTATTCATTTAAATCAGAGAATAATGGTTGTTCTATTTATATGAGTAATATCTTTTATGGTCATGCACCCTTGATGAGTGGTCTATTTTTATTGAATCTCTATAGTAGTGATACACATATGCATATATTGAAGCCAAAAGATATAAGTTTAATAATGATAGTGCAACTTATTTGTGGCACTGTTGTTTAGGTCATATTGGTGTAAAGCGCATGAAGAAACTCCATGCTGATGGGCTTTTGGAATGACTTGATTATGAATCACTTGATGCTTGCGAACCATGCCTCATGGGTAAGATGATTAAGACTCCGTTCGCCGGAACAATGGAACGAGCAACGGACTTATTGGAAATAATACATACTGATGTATGCGGTTCGTTGAGTGTTGATGCTCGTGGCGGGTATTGTTATTTTTTGACCTTCATAGATGATTTGAGCAGATATGGGTATATCTACTTGATGAAACATGAGTCTAAAACATTTGAAAAGTTCAAAGAATTTCAGAGTGAAGTGGAAAATCATCGTAACAAGAAAATTAAGTTTCTACGATCTGATCCTGGAGGTGAATATTTGAGTTATGAGTTTGGTCTTCATTTGAAACAATGCGGAATAGTTTCGCAACTCACGCCACCTGGAACATGATGATCCACAAGTATAGGGGATCTGGTGTAGTCTTTTTGATAAGTAAGAGTGTCGAACCCAACGAGGTGCGGAAGGAAATGACAAGCAATTTTCAGTAAGGTATTCTCTGCAAACACTGAAATTATCGGTAACAGATAGTTTTATGAGAAGGTAATTCGTAACGGGTAACAAGTAACAAAAGTAAACAAGGTGCAGAAAGGTGGCCCAATCTTTTTTGTAGCAAAGGACAAGCCTGGACAAACTCTTATATAAAGGAAAGCGCTCCTGAGGACACATGGGAATTATCGTCAAGCTAGTTTTCATCATGCTCATATGATTCGCGTTCGTTACTTTGATAATTTGATATGTGGGTGGTCCGGTGCTTGGGTACTGCCCTTCCTTTGACAAGCATCCAACTTATGAGTAACCCCTCTCGCAAGTATCCGCAACTATGAAAGAAGAATTAAGGTAAACCTAACCATAGCATGTAACATATGGATCCAAATCAGCCCCTTACGAAGCAATGCATAAACTAGGGTTCAAGCTTCTGTCACTCTAGCAACCCATCATCTACTTATTACATTCCAATGCCTTCCCCTAGGCCCAAACAATGGTGAAGTGTCATGTAGTCGACGTTCACATAACACCACTAGAGGAAAGACAACATACATCTCATCAAAATATCGAACGAATACCAAATTCACATGACTACTTATAACAAGACTTCTCACATGTCCTCAGGAACAAACATAACTACTCACAAATCATATTCATGTTCATAATCAGAGGGGTATTAATGTACATAAAGGATCTGAACATATAATCTTCGTCCGAATGAACCAACTAACATCAACTACAAGGAGTAATCAACACTACTAGCAACCCACAGGTACCAATCTGAGGTTGTGAAACAAAGATCGGATACAAGAGATGAACTAGGGTTTGAGAGGAGATGGTGTTGGTGAAGATGTTGATGGAGATTGACCCCCTCCCGATGAGAGGATCGATGGTGATAACAATGGTGATGATTTCCCCCTCCCGGAGGGATGTTTCCCCGGCAGAACAGCTCCGCCGGAGCCCTAGATTGGTTCTGCCTCGAGATGGCGGCGCTTCATCCCGAAAGCTTCCTTCTGATTTTTCCAGGGCAAAAGACACCATATACCAGAAGATGGGCATCGGGGGCCTGCCAGGTGGCCCACGAGGCAGGGGGCGCGCCCCCACCCTCGTGGACGGTGGCTGGCTCCCCTCTGGTGCTTTCTTCGCCCAATATTTTTAATATATTCCAACACTGACTTTCGTGGAGTTTCAGGACTTTTGGAGTGGTGCAGAATAGGTCTCTAATATCTGCTCCTTTTCCAGCCCAGAATTCCAGCTGCCGACATTCTCCCTCTTCATGTAAACCTTGTAAAATAAGAGAGAAAAGGCATAAGTATTGTGACATAATGTGTAATAACAGCCCATAATGCAATAAATATCAATATAAAAGTATGATGCAAAATGGACATATCAGAACACCACAACGTAATGGTGTGTCCGAACGTCGTAACCGCACTTTATTAGATATGGTGGGATCAATGATGTCTCTTACTGATTTACCACTATCATTTTGGGATTATGCTTTAGAGATGTCTGCATTCACGTTAAATAGGGCACCATCGAAATCCGTTGAGACGACACCATATGAACTGTGGTTTGGCAAGAAACCCAAGTTGTCGTTTCTTAAAGTTTGGGGCTGCGATTCTTATGTGAAAAAGCTTCAACCTGATAAGCTCGAACCCAAATCGGAGAAATGTGTCTTCATAGGATACCCAAAGGAAACTGTTGGGTACACCTTCTATCACAGATCCGAAGGCAAGATATTCGTTGCTAAGAATGGATCCTTTCTAGAGAAAGAGTTTCTCCCAAAAGAAGTGAGTGGGAGGAAAGTAGAACTTGATGAGGTAATTGTACCTGCTCCCTTATTGGAAAGTAGTTCATCACAGAAATCAGTTCCAGTGATTCCCACACCAATTAGCGAGGAAGCTAATGATGATGATCATGAAACTTCTGATCAAGTTACTACTGAACCTCGTATGTCAACCAGAGTAAGATCCACACTAGAGTGGTACGGTAATCCTGTTCTGGAGGTCATGTTACTTGACCATGATGAACCTATGAACTATGAGGAAGTGATGATGAGCCCAGATTCCGCAAAATGGCTTGAGGCCATGAAATATGAGATGGGATCCATGTATGAGAACAAAGTGTGGACTTTTATTGACTTGACCGATGATTGGCAAGCCATAGAGATAAATGGATCTTCAAGAAGAAGACTGACACTAACGGTAATGTTACTGTCTACAAAGCTCGACTTGTTGCGAAATGTTTTCGACATGTTCAAGTTGTTGACTACGATGAGACCTTCTCACCCGTAGCGATGCTTAAGTTCGTCTGAATCATGTTAGCAATTTCCGCATTTTATGATTATGAAATTTGGCAAATGGATGTCAAAACTGCATTCCTTAATGGATATCGTAAAGAAGAGGTGTATATGATGCAACCGAAAGGTTTTATCGATCCAAAAGGTGCTAACAAAGTGTGCAAGCTCCAGCGATCCATTTATGGACTAGTGCGAGCATCTAGGAGTTGGAATATACGCTTTGATAGTGTGATCAAAGCATATGGTTTTATACAGACTTTTGGAGAAGCCTGTATTTACAAGAAAGCGAGTGGGAGCCCCGAAGCATTTCTGATATTATATGTGGATGACATATTGTTGATCGGAAATGATACTAAATTTCTGAATAGCATAAAAGGATACTTGAATAAGAATTTTTCAATGAAAGACCTCAGTGAAGCTGCTTATATATTGGGCATGAAGATCTATAGAGATAGATCAAGACGCTTAGTTGGACTTTCACAAAGCACATACCTTGATAAAGTTTTGAAGAAGTTCAAAATGTATCAAGCAAAGAAAGGGTTGTTGCCTGTGTTACACGGTGTGAAGTTGAGTCAGACTCAATGCCCGATCACTACAAAAGGTAGAGAGAAAATGAAAGTCATTCCCTATGCCTCAGCCATAGTTCTATCATGTATGCAATGATGTGTACCTGACCTGATGTGTGCCTTGCTATTAGTTTAGCAGGGAGGTACCAAAGTAATCCAGGAGTGGATCACTGCACAGCGGTCAAGAACATCCTGAAATACCTGAAAAGGACTAAGGATATGTTTCTCGTTTATGGAGGTGACAAAGAGCTCGTCGTAAACGGTTACGTCTATGCGAGCTTTGACACTGATACGGATGACTCCAAGTCACAAACCGGATACGTATTTTTATTGAATGGTGGAGCTGTCAGTTGGTGCAATTCTAAGCAGAGCGTCGTGGCGGGATCTACGTGTGAAGCGGAATACATAGCTGCTTCGGAAGCAGCAAATGAAGGAGTCTGGATGAAGGAGTTCATATCCGATCTAGGTGTAATACCTAGTGCATCGGGTCCAATGAAAATCTTTTGTGACAATACTGGTGCAATTGCCTTGGTAAAGGAATCCAGATTTCACAAGAGAACCAAGAACATCAAGAGATGCTTCAATTCCATCCGCGATCAAGTCAAGGAGGGAGACATAGATATTTCCAAGATACATACGGATCTGAATGTTGCAGACCCGTTGACTAAGCCTCTCTCACGAGCAAAACATGATCAGCACCAAGACTCCATGGGTGTTAGAATCATTACTGTGTAATCTAGATTATTGACTCTAGTGCAAGTGGGAGACTGAAGGAAATATGCCCTAGAGGCAATAATAAAGTTTTTATTTATATTTCCTTATATCATGATAAATGTTTATTACTCATGCTAGAATTGTATTAACCAGAAACTTAGTACATGTGTGAATACATAGACAAACAGAGTGTCCCTAGTATGCCTCTACAAAGATGGTTAAGTTTCCTAGCCATGGACATGTGTTGTCATTTGATGAACGGGACCACATCATTAGGGAATGATGTGATGGACTAGACCCATCCGTTAGCTTAGCACTATGATCGTTTAGTTTATTGCTATTGCTTTCTTCATAACTTATACAAGTTCCTATGACTATGAGATTCTGCAACTCCCGAATACCGGAGGAACACCTTGTGTGCTATCAAATGTCATAACGTAATTGGGTGATTATAAAGATGCTCTACAGGTGTCTCCGATGGTGTTTGTTGAGTTGGCATCGCTACAAAAAATACACTTCCATGATGATACGTGTTTGTCACAGTAGGTCGCGTTTTCTGTAATGCATGTACATCCATGAAAAATTTATGACAGAATCAAGATAGTCATACCTACGCTATCATAGAAGTGTTCCATGACATTACCAAAATTATCATCATGGAAGTGTCCACTTCCATGATGATAAATTGCGCATCACAGAAGTGCTTTCGTCAAGGGTGACCGACAGATGGCATCCACTATAACGGAACACCGTTAAGCTATCATGTCAGGTTTTGGATCCGATAACCCATTAACAGTCCCGACCAATGGGGATTTCCCACGTGTAAAATCATCATTGGCTGGAGGAAACACGTGTCGGCTCATCGTTGGGACAGATGTCAACCACTCATTGGACGGAAGGCGCCTATGATACGTCGACACGTGGCACGGCCCAATAGAGGCCCATTCCTGTGAAAAGGCCAGATCGTTTGACTTGGTCAAAAGCTGGCGGGCCGGCCCATGGAAAGCCTGTTAATGGCCTGTTCGAATATAGCCCATTTACAGCCCGCTAACCCAAGGCCCATTATGCCCTATCTGAATTAGGCCCATTAGCGTCACCCGGGCCATCCAATATGATTCCAGCCCGTTTTCACTTCTGGCCCATGTATGGCCCATGACGTCTTTCAGCCCATATGAGGCCCTATGTAACTCTTGGCCTACTAACGACCCGTGGTGAAACTGGCCCGTAATGAATAGTGTATCACTTTACACCCATTAACGACTTGTGGTGAAGCTGGCCCGTAATGAACAGTGTATCACTTTATACCCATTAACGACCCGTTATTCCGTTGGGCCGTTTCCAACCCATGTTATATTTCGGCCTTCTCAGAGCCCATTTATTCTTGGGCTCATTTCCGGCATTCGTTTACATATGGCCCATTACTGTCATTTTCTGCTTGTGGGCCAAATTCAGCCCGTGGTTACAGTTGGCCCGTTTGTGGTCCGTTAATACGTTGGGCCGATTTCATAGCATCATCAAATACGGCCTATTAACGATGGCCCGTTATGGTCAGCCCATGAACGGACGATTCCAACTCTAGCCCGTTTACGGCCATAATGCGGTCTGTTTGGCCCATGTTTGGCCAATCGATTATACGGCCCGTGTAAGGCCCATTGATAATACGGCCCGCAGAAGGCCCATTGTTTCTACGGCCCGTAGAAGGCCCACTATTTCTATGGCCAGTAGGAGGCCCAGTGTCACTACAGTAAATATTAGCCCATGGTTATTGTAGCCTAGTTTAAAAAAATAGGTTATTGCTGCCACTAGCTAACCGCGGAAAAAGAACTGCAATGACTACAAGCAAACAAATAAACAAGACAACAAGGAAATAAATAAGCAAGCACCTAACGCTAGGCTATCATGGCTATTACACATATTACATCCACTGGGCATCAAAGTTCGCCACCAGTGCAAATATAGGGAACAAAGCAGCATATCATATACACTGGTTGTCAAAGTTGGCGACCAACGCAAATAAACGCCGCAGCAAAACAAATCCAGAAATGAAACCACTTCAGAAGATCTCAAGAAACTATATCCTGGGTACCCATAATGCTGGCAAGATGCTTAGCAAGCTTATTAACTTTCTCTTGTTTGGTGCTTAAATCCTCCAGCGCTTGCTGTTGCACCAGAAAATATGCATCTGAATTCTGTAGGGACTTCCTCAGTCCTTCAGCTTCCTGTCGCAACACATCTGATCGATGTCTTTCAACTTGAAGTTGAGACTCAAGAAGACGAACTGATTCAGGCAGCGAGTTCAAAGAGCTTGTGCCAGCAGTACTGGCCAGTAACTCGAACACTACATCAAGACAGGACTTTTGGGTTCCCTCACTGTCGTCAAGATAGTTTTTATCAGTTTTCTTGGAGACCAACAGGGATGTCTCACTATCTTGAACCCTATCTGCATTACTTCCTTTACCATTGGATAACGCGGTACTGTTCTCCAATATTTTGTCCGCATTCTAAAAGAGAAACAAGCAGACACATCACATGTTTACCATGTTGTATATGAAACTCATTTTGGTAAATGAGTTCAGTAGTAAAGTGGACAGGATAACAACATGAAACAAACATATATCTATGTACCATGGTCACTTTATGGTCTATATCATTCTAGTTTTTGTTGCCAAATCAAGATAGAGACACAGTTCAAATAATATTTGTTCAAGACAAAGCAGAATAGACAGAATAAAAGTGTGGGTAACTATAGAGAAATAACAACACTTGTAATGTGCATGACATGAGAACATAAATGTTTATTCAATTGAAACTGAAATCAACATAGAGCAGGTTACAACAGCAAACCAGTTAAAGAAACAGGTTTAAAACATACCTGTTGCGCCATTGGAGTTTCAATTCCATCCTTCAAATTTGAAAATAGTTGGTATGAGTAAATACAATCATGCAAGAGCAAAGGAGTATGAACCATAGCTAAAGAACCTGACCTGAGAACAAATCTTCTTCTCCTTTAAGCGTTGAGTTGAGATTCGGAGTGGTGGTCCTCGTGCTTTGGGCACTGCAGTTCCCTTACTAACTACTCATGTTTGGGTGCTCTGTGGTGGAGACGGTGTTGTGTCAACTGGAACTGGGTTACTATCTGCCGGGGTTGGGGTTAGAAGGGGTGTAGCTAGTTCTCTGTCCAACTAGGTAGGGGTACAATCTGCGAGAGTCTGGGTTATGTGTGGTGGATCTGGTCCTTGGGCAAGTACAACCATGGTTCTATCTGCATCAACTGGTAGCACTATCTTTTCTAAAGACCGTGTTGTTACTCCCTTAGATACTGCCATCACGCTCTCCAATTCAAATGGCTGATAAACAAGAAAAGTAATCGAAAGTATAGACATTGTATGATAGACAGGTGCAATGGATAGTGGGGAATAAAAGAGGGCATGAAATAATTCATATTTATGTTGTGTAACCAAACAGGATAGCATGACACAATTTCACATATATGATGGCTAACTAAACAGGATAGCATGACACAATTTCACATTATGATGGCTAACTAAAAAAGATGGAAAGACATAGTTCAAAATATGAGACTATGTAAACAGGATGACATGACATAACTATATAATGTGTTTATTAAATAGGTTGGCATGCCATAATTCACATACATTCATAGATAGAATGCCATAATTCAAAATATGATGACTATAAACACTAAACATGATGAGATGATATAACTATATGATGTCTTTATTAAATGGGTTGCCATGCCATAATTCAGATAGATGATGTGTATGTACTATGTAAACATGATGGCATGATATAATTCAAATATATGATTTATATAGTAAGCAAGTAAGCAGATGGCAATCCATATATGATGTGAAAACTAAGCAATGCAAGACAACATGCATGACATGGGTAATATAACCCTGCCAAGTTTGAGCATAGACCTTAGGGGGAAAATAGGACTGGTCATTAGTCTCTGAATCCTCTTCTGAGGAGCTCTCTGTAACCAGCACGATGTCTGCTTCAGCAGGTAGCATTGTCTGCTCTGAATACCTTGTTTTCACTCCAGATACTTCCATCACCGCTTCAAATGGCTGATGCGCAGGAAGAGTAGTCGAATATACAAACGTTGTCGACAAATGGAACACGTAATACAAAAAAATGATAGCATGATATAATGCACATACATGATGATTGGCTAAACAGCATGGCGTTGCATAATTCACATATATAATGCCTTTGCAACAAGATAGCATTGTATAATTCACATATATAATGTCTTGCAACAAGATGGCAATGCATAATTCACATATATGGTAATTAGACACTGAACAGGTGGCATTCACACAAAGCATGTCTAAACTAATCAAATGACATAGCAACGCGAGACACCATATGCACGATATGAGCAACATAACCCTGCCAAGTTAGAGCATACACCTCGGGGGGGGGGATAGGACTGGTCATCTGTCTCTGAATCCTCCTCTGAGGAGCTATCCGTAACCAGTGAGATATGCACTTCGTCAGATAGCATAGTCTGCTCTGAAGACCTTGTTTTCACTCTAGAATTTGCCATCACCGTGTCAAATGGCTGATGCACACGAAGAGCAGTTGAATGTAATATGTAACGAAAAAAAGGATGGCCTGATATAATTTACTTATAAGATGACTGGCTAAGCAGGATGGCATTGCAAAATTCACATATATGATGCCTAGCTAAACAAGATGGCGTTGCATAATTCACATAAACGATGAATAAACTAAACAGATGGCATTCACACAAAGGATGTCTAAACTAAGCAGATGACATATTTGATGTATAAAGTAAGCAATGCAAGACACCATATGCATGATATAACCAACATCAGCATGCTAAGTTAGAGCGAAGACCTCAGGGGGTAAATAGGAGTTGTCTTCTCCTTCTGAATCCCCCTCAGAACAGATATCTTCCTCTCGATTACAATCTGAAATGCGTGGAGGGGGCTGCCTTTGCGCCTACCATGGAGCGACGTCTGCATGAAATTTTATTGCCACGCAAGGCTCGTCTCTTTTGCTCTACATGTTCAGTTCCATTGTTTACAATAATTGTCATGCATAGGAATAGAACATAGTGAGATTATGTAAGGAGTGCATGCAGAAATCCAGAGTGATGGTAGCAACCTGTGGATAGACCCAAAACCAATAATAGCAGGCAGATAATGGCTTCAGTTAAAAAATACAGATAATGGCTTCTTTACTGTTTGTTTCCCACCCAACATGAAACTCATAGTAGACACCGGAGATTAACCAGATAGTAGATAGATACTATTGATAGTGGCCCTGATATGTACCCCACAACCATTTAAAAACTCAAGTTTGACCATTAGTTTGGAGCTGACTCAGAGTCTAATCGGTGAACAGGACGATAAAGTAGCATGTAATATTAAGCGATGCATAACGTAAGCAGACACGAAAGAGTGCGACCTCTCTTGCGGACCCGTGTAGTCCTCGAGGTCATCTGCTCGGTTGATGATGGTAGTGCAGTTTTCATGGCTGCCAGCGGCGGGGAAGAAGATCTGAGGCGGCGAAAAACAGTCTGGAGGCCGGATCCCTACTGTGCTGGACCCTTCTGTCGTTGGAGCAGCTGAGCTGGGGTGGACGACGGCGCAGCAGGAGCGGGACAAACCACACAAGGTTTTCTTTGACAACTATCTGTAAGAGAAGTAATTCCGTAAGGGCTCGTTTGAATTGGAGGATTCCAACAATGCAGGGATAGGAAATAGACATGAATAGGATAGGAATGCACGTGCAAAACAGAGAATTTAAAAACACAGAATTTCTGCCAATCTGGGTGTTTGATTCACAACAATTGGAAGATCACAGGATGCAAAGAAGCATGGTGAGATTAAGTCAAACCACAAGAAAATGTACGGTTATAATGCTATTATGCTACTATCTCTTAGTCTTGTGCTTCATGAATAGGAATTTGAAAAGGAGGACAAGTGAAAATTAAAATTCCTACATTTTTTCTTTCAAGGAGACACTAAAGGAACAAATCCGTGTGCTCAGTGGACAATATATATAACATGTAGAGTAAAAAAGAGATGCAACAAGTGTACAACCTCTTTGGCGAAGCCATGTCGATCTCAGCGTGATTGGGTTGGCCGGTGAGGATGCTCCGGCTGACTTGGCTGTCGGAGGAGGGGCAGAAGATCTTAGGCGTGTGGAGATGGAGCCCGAGGTACTGCTCCGCTGTGATGGAGGGTTTCATCGTTGGAGTAGCTCCGGTGAGTTGTACGACGCCGAGGCTGAAGCAGGACAAGAGAGACAACGAACAACGTTAACCTGAGTGGAATTCTAATAGCATCTCCAATACATGACGTAAAATACATAAACACAAAGTGCTAGATGTAAAATACATCAGCCGCTCATCTCTGAACTTAACTATCAAAACTGAATTTAACTGTCAAAATTGAACTTAACTGTCGAAACTGAACTTAACTGTCGAAACTGAACTTAACTGTCGAAACTGAATTTTGCTGTCAAAACTGAACACACTAGCAAGGTGAGGCTACACGTCGGTCGACTGACTTTTTCATCTCTGGTCAGTCGATTTTGCAGCCGTTGGATACGAAATCAAGGGCATGCGGTTCATCTTCAACCTCCACCCCCCTGAGCCGGCCAAACAGCACCCCCCGCCGCCCACGGCCGGCGGTGCGCCGCCCTGCCCGCCCCGAAAACACTCCCCACCGTCGGTCCGCCGCCGCCCCGGCCATCCCTCTAGCCCTCCTCCCCCCCTGTGCCGAGCTTTTTCTCCGGCGATCCCCACGCCACCGCGGAGACTCGCTACGGCGGCAACGGCGGGGCAGAATTCCCGTTGACGGCGACGGAGACCAGCGACTGGAGGCGGCTGGCGGCGAGGAGACGATCCGGAGACCATGTTGGCAGAGCAGGCTATTGCGCGGGCGAAGGGGTTCAGAGAAATTTCCAAATTTTGCCCGTGACAATATATAGCCCGACCCTGTCGGTGTGACCGAGTGGAACAACTCGGTGGCACCGAGATTCATAACTGCAAGCAGTTACTGAAACTCGATGTGACCGAAAGGTTCAAATCGGTTGCACCGAGATCGAAAACCTAGATCAACTTAGTGATCTCGGTAGGTCCGAAAGTGGGGTATCGGTCAGACCGAGAATCATAAATAGGTTTTGGAAGTTTAAGTCTATGACGAATCGGGGACTCTGAGCGCTCCTCACAGAGAGTGGTTCGAATCTGACTTGATCAAATTTTGTGATGCAGCATGAATAGACTTTGAGACGAGAAAAGCATAGATAGCTAGAGGAGGTTCTTAGGCATTCTTGTCCATCCACTTGGCAAAAGAAAATAAAACCAAACAATCAAAACAACAAGTAGATGTCCTCGAATGAGTAAAATATGCAACCAGCATGCTCACACAATAAGATGGCAAATGAAATATGTGACAAGGCATGCACAACCAATTCTAGCATCTATCAAGCAATTTGCGATGACTAGGTCATCTATATATGAGTATATTGACTTAGGAGTCAAGTGAGAACACTTGATCATAGGTCATACTCATCGTTTAAGCTCAAGTGGGGTTACCACTTTTACATAAAGCATTGTTGTGTTCACATCTTTAGAGTTGCTTTAGCTCAAGTCTTAGAGTAAAGCTCCCCCTAGATGTGATACCCCCCCTAAGAGGGATGAACTAACCTTGGGTTTTGTCGATGATGACTTCATGTAGATGTTGAAGATGTGGATGCTCAATGTTGATGTAGATCACTTGGAGCTATCCATTTGAGTGAATTGCACTTTCAATACCTACATGGGTTAGTCCCACAAGGAACAAACAAGGATATCCATAGACATAGAGTGATGCACACACAAGATGATGTCCATGAAAACTTTTAGGTTACCTTGTCCCTTGTTTACCAACATGAGGGTTTGTGACTCCTTGAACTAGTGCAAGATGTGGAAGTTGATTACACTTGTTCTTGCCAAAATGATAAGAGTGAAGTATGTTGGTGGAGTCACCCTCAAGGACTCTCTAGTTCTTCTTCTTTTGGATCCACATCATCTTGATGGGAATCCTTGGAGTTGTAGTCGTACTTGATGAAGTGGAACTTGAAGTAGTCTTGGGAATCCACTTGACTAAGGTCTTAGGAGCTTCTTCAAATGCGTCAATTTCCTCTTGAAGCTTGTCCTTGCCTTTTTGCTTGTAGTCTTGTGGTGGAAGATCATCTTGAGCTTGTGTCCCCTTGAAAGAAGTATCATACTTCTCTTGTTGAGGAACAAACTTTGTCTTGGGGTATTGATCTTCTTCCCACTCAACTCCATTGGCATTGAACTTTCATTCAAAACCAACACCTTGATTCTTCCGGTGCATTCCTTGCTTGCGCACAATTTCCTCGAATTGCTTACTCCCGGCAAGGCTTTTGTACACTCCTTTCTCTATAATTCCCTTCAATAAGCTATTTTCTTGCTCAAGTGTAACTTGGCTAAGAGAATCATTAGTGGAATCAAGAGAACTACTAGAAGCAACAATATTGGATTTAGCATGATCATTGTTACTACTAGAGGAAGAATCTTTCTTGTTCTTGTTACTAGACTTGACTTGAGGCATGTAAGTGGATAAGAGTAAACGCTTGGCAATGTGAGAAGAACTTTTCTTGCAGAGATCATCATTGATTGATTTTAAGAACTCATGCTCTTGCTCAAGATTGAGCTTTTCAAAGCGTAATTTCTCATGAGCTCTTAAAAGTTATCGATGATCTTCGAAGATAGTTTCATGGGCTAACTTAAGAGTGTTTAGTTCTTTAGTTAGGGCCTCAATCTTCTCCTTATCATTGTCATTCGTTTTATCTTGATTAGCATGTTTAATTGACGTTTCATCATAGTATTCATCACTAGAGTTGTCAACAAGCAAATCATCACCTAACAAGTCATCTTCATCACTATTGAAATCAACATACTTGGGGTGTGTTACCTTAGGACCTTTGGCCATGAAGCATCTTCCAATTCCTTCATTTGGTGAGTCAAATATGTCGTAGGAGTTGGTTGACACAAGTGCTAGACCGGCAACACCTTCATCTTGAGTATCTTCGGAGTCGGAGTGATAACTTCTCTCGGAGTGGCTGTCAGACTCGGAGCCGGATGCCCATTCACCAACATGATCTTGATGTCTTCGTCTTGTGTAGCTCCTTGATGATTTTCCTTTCTTTCCGAATCCTTGCTTCTCCGTGAGTATCTTCGTTCATAACGATCATCTCTACTCCTTCTCTCTCTTGGTGGTGATTCTTTGCTTCTTCTTTTTGGAGAATCTTCTCTTCTCTTGTAGGGAGCCATACACTCATTGGAATAGTGTCCGGGTCTTCCACAACTGTAGCAGTTTCGCTCTCGACTAGAAGATCTTTTGTCATTGTAGGACCTTGACTTGAAGTTTCTATCTTTGCTTCTACTCTTGTAGAACTTGTTGAAGTTCTTCACCATTAAGCTCAATTCTTCATTGAAGTCTTGTTTCTCACTTGATGATGTAGGGGCTTCACATGAGGCTTTATAGGCACCACTTGATTTGTTGTGAAGTTCCTCTTTATCCTTAAGTGACATCTCATGAGCAACAATTCTTCCAATCACCTCCGTTGGCTTGAGATCTTTGCAATTGGGCATCATTTGGATCAATGTGCACACGGTATCATATTTTCCATCCAAGGCTCTTAGAATCTTCTTGATGATGAATCTATCGGTCATCTCTTCACTTCCTAAGCCGGCAATCTCATTTGTGATGAGACCAAGCCTAGAGTACATTTCAGCGACACCTTCACCATCCTTCATCTTGAACTTGTCAAGTTGGCTTTGAAGCACATCCAACTTGGATTCCTTGACGGAGTCGGTACCTTCGTGCATATCAATCAAAGTGTCCCAAATTTCCTTCGCATTCTCAAGACGGCTGATTTTGTTGAATTCTTCGGGGCACAATCCGTTGAAGAGAATATCACAAGCTTGAGCATTGTATTGCAACATCTTCAACTCATCCGCGGTAGCTTCACGGTTTGGTTCTCTCCCATCAAAGAAGTCACCTTGCAAACCAACACACACAATAGCCCAAACGGCGGGGTTATGTCCAAGAATATACATTTTCATTTTATGCTTCCAACTAGCAAAATTAGTACCATCAAAGTAGGGACCTCTACGGTGATAATTTCCCTCGCTAGACGCCATACTCTCCTAGGTTGTGAAACCAAGGCTATGACCACCAAAAGCTATGGAGATCAAAGAAAATGGAGACCAAAGCTCTGATACCACTTGTAGGATCGAAAGTATGTCTAGAGGGGGGTGATTAGACTACTTGACCAAATAAAAACTTAACCTTTTCCCAATTTTAGTTCTTGGCAGATTTTAGCTATTTTAGGACAAGTCAAGCAATCATCACACAATTCAAGCAAGCATGCAAAGAGTATATTGGCAGCGAAAATAAAGCATGCAACTTGCAAGAATGTAAAGGGAAGGGTTTGGAGAATTCAAACGCAATTGGAGACACGGATGTTTTTCCCGTGGTTCGGATAGGTGGTGCTATCCTACATCCACGTTGATGGAGACTTCAACCCACAAAGGGTAACAGTTGCGAGAGTCCCCACAGGGCTCCACCCACAAAGGGTAACGGTTGCGCGAGTCCACACAGGGCTCCACCCACGAAGGGTCCACGAAGAAGCAACCACCCACAAAGGGTCCACGAAGAAGCAACCTTGTCTATCCCACCATGGCCATCGCCCACACAGGACTTGCCTCAATAGCGGTAGATCTTCACGAAGTAGGCGATCTCCTTGCCCTTACAAACTCCTTGGTTCAACTCCACAATCTTGTCGGAGGCTCCCAAGTGACACCTAGCCAATCTAGGAGACACCACTCTCCAAGAAGTAACAAATGGTGTGTAGGTAATGAACTCCTTGCTCTTGTGCTTCAGATGATAGTCTCCCCAACATTCAACTCTCTCTCATAGGATTTGGATTTTGTGGAAAGAAGATTTGAGTGGAAAGCAACTTGGAGAGGCTAGAGATCAAGATTCATATGGTAGGAATGGAATATCTTGGTCTCAACACATGAGTAGGTGGTTCTCTCTCAGAACATATGAGTTGGAATGGTGTATGTGTTCTGATGGCTCTCTCTTCGAATGAAGAGGAGGTGGAGGGGTATATATAGCCTCCACACAAAATCCAACCGTTACACACAGTTTTCCAATCTCGGTGGGACCGAATCAACAAACTCGGTCGGACCGAAAATGTAAACCTAGTGACCGTTAGAGATTTTCGGTGGGACTGGCATGCAACTCGGTAGGACCGATATGGTTAGGGTTTGGGCATAACGTAATCTCGGTGAGACCGATTACGCAAACTCGGTGAGACCGAATTTGGTAATTAGCTAACCAGAGAGTTGGTCAGGCAAACTCGGTGGGACCGATTTGCTCTTTCGGTGAGACCGAAAAGTTACAAAGGGGAAACACTGAATTTACATTGCAATCTCGGTGGGACCGATTCGCTCTTTCGGTGAGACCGAAAAGTTACGAAAGGGAAACAGAGAGTTTGCAATCCCATCTCGGTGAGACCGAGATCCCTATCGGTAGAACCGAATTGCTAGGGTTTGGCAGTGGCTTATGACAAGTGAAACTCGGTGGCGCCGGATAGGAAGAATCGGTAGGACCGAGTTTGGCTTAGGGTTTAGGTCATATTTGGATATGGGAAAGTAGTTGAGGGTTTTGGAGCATATCACTAAGCACATGAAGCAAGAGGCTCATTAAGCAACACCTCATCCCTCCTTGATAGTATTGGCTTTTCCTAAAGACTCAATGTGATCTTGGATCACTAAAATATAAAATGAAGAGTCTTGAGCTTTTGAGCTTGAGCCAATCCTTTGTCCTTAGCATTTTGAGGGTTCCACTTTCACATCCATGCCATGCCAATCATTGAGCTTTCCTGAAATAATCATCTTGGAATAGCATTAGCTCAATGAGCTATATGTTGTTATGAATTACCAAAACCACCTAGGGATAGTTGCACTTTCAATCTCCCCCTTTTTGGTAATTGATGACAACATATAGATCAAAGCTTCGACAAATGATAATAAGCATGAAATATATCGTCGCTTTGAGAAGTATGTGATAAGTAAGAGCTCCCCCTAAATTTGTGCATATTTAAAATTTGCTTTGGACTGCAAATGCACAAGGAGTTAGAATCATGGGTTACTCTTCCATGTCACATACATCTTGGTGGAGCGCTTAAAATGATAAGAATGAAATACATGCACTCATCACCAAGAATAGTGAATGATCACATAAGATAGATAAGATAATAACATTAATCAAACATTAAGTGTAGCTTATGATCAAACACATGATCATCAATGTCTCACGAGCATAGTATCTCAAGCACTCAAAAGCAAACAAGTTCGAAAAACCACCAAATAAAGCAAGAGAGAAAAGCAACACTCTCTCTCTCTCTCTCGAAGCCTATGATCTATACATTTTTCTCCCCCTTTGGCAACAATTTACCAAAAAGTTCCTAGAAAATGCATAGTGCTAGATCGACGCTCAGGCTTGATCTTCAGGTGGTGGTGGAGTCCGGATCACTCCAAGGACGAAGGCTTCTGTAGATGTTGAAGTAGACGCTGGAGTTGGAGCTGAAGTAGACGCTGGAGCAGGTTGGGCTGGTGCTACGGCTGGAGCTGAGGCAGTTGCTCTTGTGTCAGGAACTGGCACTGCAGACGACCTCGGACCTCGTGGCACTCTGGCAAAGGCATCAGTGGTTGTCTTCCCTTTCCTCTCCTGCATATCGTCTTGAAGCTGCTCCACTGCAGTCTGAATTTCTGTCACCTTGACATCCAAGTCATAGAACTTTTGTTCCATGATTCTCTCTAGGCTTGCCTGGTTTTGAGTTAGGGTGGCTAGTCCTTTCTCAATCCGCAGGGTGGATGCAATCAGGTAACCAAGCTGCTCTTGTTTGGTTTTCAAGAAATACTCAGATGCCTCCTCTTGAGTTGGCATCTTGGCGGCTTTCTCCTTCCTTGCCTTCTCCTTCTTTGCTTGTGCTTGGGCAGATGATGGCTCATTCTCAGTCATGACAACTTGATTGTCCTCAAAATCTGGACGGATGGGCAGGTGTTCCTTGTCCAATAAATATATGCCTGTGCCCATCTTGGAGTTGATGAGCTCCTGAATTTGAGGTGCATATCCACAGCTCCTCTTCTGATCTGCTGCAGTCCTCTTGATAGTCTCTACTATGAGGCTCATGACCTTGAACTTCTGAGGCACATCAAATACATGTAGCAAGTTGATTGCATGGCCTCTGATCATCTTGTGATCTCCAGACCTTGGAAATAAGGTGTGCCTGCATATCCAATTGATGGTTGGCAGCCCTGACAGAAGATAATGCACTGAGCCAAATTTGAAAGTGTCAAGAGCTTCATTGAGAATTTCCTTGTACATGTTGGACATTGAGTTATGATCCATTTTCTTCTTGGCATAGATATCCAAGTCATCTGCTTGCTCCTCTAGGGCATTGATCAACTTTGCCCATTCCTCAACAGTTGATTGGTACCTCGTACCCTCAGACATCCATGTGATCCTCCCATCTGGATAAAAGTGTGCCGTGGAGTAGAATTGCATGATGAGCTCCCCGTTCCACTTTGTGAGCTTCTGCCCAACAAAGTCAGCAACTCCACAAGCACTAAAGCTATCATCACTCCAGGGTAGTGTTCCTCATTTTCCTTCATGTACTCCCAATCGACCCATCTCATGTCACAGACTATTGGCTTCTTGTCTAGCAGCACTGTCTCATAAAAATCTTGCTGCTCCTTGGTGTGAAACCTGTAATCCACAGCAGTCCTTCTCCTTGAAGCATACGGATCTGCTTCTCTCCACTTCCTCAGCCTTGAGTCTCTCCTGAGCTTCATATCCTCAGCCACAGGATGAGCATCGTCGTGGTCTGGGATCTTGGGCTTGAGCATTCTCAGAATTTTCTCTTCATCCTCTTCTTCAGCAACAGTCTCAGGCATTGGGGCCTTGTTCTTCTCAGCTTCAGGAATGCTCCTTGTATTCCTCTTTGGTGCAGACTTGGGCTTGGAGGCAGCTTTGGGTGCTTCTTTGGGCTTAGATGCAGCAGCCCCTGTCCTGATAGCATCACCCATAAGCTTAGGTGCTTTAGGTGCTGGTGCAGCAACCTCTTCTTCCTCTTCCTCTTCCATAATGGAAGCCTTTCCAAGCACTCTGGCTACGGTCTTCTTGACCCTTTCCTTCCTCTTCTTGCCTTCTGCAGCAACTGGCTCTTTGGGTGTAGGCTTTTCAGTTGAAGCTCTAGCCTTTGACATAGGCTGCCTGCCTGCTGGCCTTTTGATCTTTAGACCTGGCTTTGTGCCTTGAGCTGGCTCAACTCTCTTTGATGTGGCCTCTTCTTCTGCCACATAATCTTCATCTTCAGAATCAGAAGTTCTCTTCTTCCTTTGTCTAGTGGCAGCTTTTGGCAGATTGCTTGGGGTACTTCTGCTGCCATCACCTGAAGAGCTGGAGGGGCTAGTGCCCTCACTCATCTGCACTTGCTCTTCTGACATGTTTTGTCTATCACTCTGATCAGACATGCTGCAAACTCTGACTGCTGACCCTGTTAATAGTTTATAGATGAGGTAGAATGGATGAGCATCACAAAATGCAGAGATTTTTGCAAAAAGAATGATCCAAAAACTTAGTTTTAGTTTCCCACTGAAATCATCTCGGATCTACCGATTTTCAAACTCGGTGATACCGAAGTAGTTATGGAACCTAAACTACTGAACTCGGTTGGACCGAGTCACAGTTCGGTGGCGCCGAGACTGCTAGGGTTTCACAGAATTCCAAAATCGGTCACACCGATAAGTAATTCTCGGTCAGACCGAGTCTCACTTGTGCAATGGCATAAGCCAAATCGGTGGGACCGAGTTTTTCAACTCGGTGGGTCCGAGATGGTTTCGGCGGAAACCTAACCCTAAAATTTTCGAATCAAACCTAATCTACGAGCGTATTGACTGGATAGGAGTGTTTCAATCGTGGCAAGAATCATGATGATCACAATGTGCTAAGAATCGGATTAGGGAATAGCACAAAGATCGAGTCCATACCCTAGTTCAACGGAGACTCGCTACGGCGGCAACGGCGGGGCAGAATTCCCGTTGACGGCGACGGAGACCAGCGACTGGAGGCGGCTGGCGGCGAGGAGACAATCCGGAGACAACGTTGGCAGAGCAGGCTATTGCGCGGGCGAAGGGGTTCGGAGAAATTTCCAAATTTTGCCCGTGACAATATATAGCCCGACCCTATCGGTGTGACCGAGTGGAACAACTCGGTGGCACCGAGATTCATAACTGCAAGCAGTTACTGAAACTCGGTGTGACCGAAAGGTTCAAATCGGTTGCACCGAGATCGAAAACCTAGATCAACTTAGTGATCTCGGTAGGACCAAAAGTGGGGTATCGGTCAGACCGAGAATCATAAAGAGGTTTTGGATGTTTAAGTCTATGACGAATCGGGGACTCCGAGCGCTCCTCACAGAGAGTGGTTCGAATCTGACTTGATCAAATTTTGTGATGCAGCATGAATAGAGTTTGAGACGAGAAAAGCATAGATAGCTAGAGGAGGTTCTTAGGCATTCTTGTCCATCCACTTGGCAAAAGAAAATAAAACCAAACAATCAAAACAACAAGTGGATGTCCTCGAATGAGTAAAATATGCAACCAACATGCTCACACAATAAGATGGCAAATGAAATATGTGACAAGGCATGCACAACCAATTCTAGCATCTATCAAGCAATTTGCGATGACTAGGTCATCTATATACGAGTATATTGACTTAGGAGTCAAGTGATAACACTTGATCATAGGTCATACTCATCGTTTAAGCTCAAGTGGGGTTACCACTTTTACATAAAGCATTGTTGTGTTCACATCTTTAGAGTTGCTTTAGCTCAAGTCTTAGAGTAAAGCTCCCCCTAGATGTGATACCCCCCCTAAGAGGGATAAACTAACCTTGGGTTTTGTCGATGATGACTTCATGTAGATGTTGAAGATGTGGATGCTCAATGTTGATGTAGATCACTTGGAGCAATCCATTTGAGTGACTTGCACTTTCAATACCTACATGGGTTAGTCCCACAAGGAACAATCAAGGATATCCATAGACATAGAGTGATGCACACACAAGATGATGTCCATGAAAACTTTTAGGTTACCTTGTCCCTTGTCTTACCAACATGAGGGTTTGTGACTCGTTGAACTAGTGCAAGATGTGGAAGTTGATTGCACTTGTTCTTGCCAAAATGATAAGAGTGAAGTATGTTGGTGGAGTCACCCTCAAGGACTCTCTAGTTCTTCTTCTTTTGGATCCACATCATCTTGATGGGAATCCTTGGAGTTGTAGTCGTACTTGATGAAGTGGAACTTGAAGTAGTCTTGGGAATCCACTTGACTAAGGTCTTAGGAGCTTCTTCACATGCGTCAATTTCCTCTTGAAGCTTGTCCTTGCCTTTTTGCTTGTAGTCTTGTGGTGGAAGATCATCTTGAGCTTGTGTCCCCTTGAAAGAAGTATCATACTTCTCTTGTTGAGGAACAAACTTTGTCTTGGGGTATTGATCTTCTTCCCATTCAACTCCATTGGCATTGAACTTTCATTCAAAACCAACACCTTGATTCTTCCGGTGCATTCCTTGCTTGCGCACAATTTCCTCGAATTGCTTACTCCCGGCAAGGCTTTTGTACACTCCTTTCTCTATAATTCCCTTCAATAAGCTATTTTCTTGCTCAAGTGTAACTTGGCTAAGAGAATCATTAGTGGAATCAAGAGAACTACTAGAAGCAACAATATTGGATTTAGCATGATCATTGTTACTACTAGAGGAAGAATCTTTCTTGTTCTTGTTACTAGACTTGACTTGAGGCATGTAAGTGGATAAGAGTAAACGCTTGGCAATGTGAGAAGAACTTTTCTTGCAGAGATCATCATTGATTGCTTTTAAGAACTCATGCTCTTGCTCAAGATTGAGCTTTTCAAAGCGTAATTTCTCATGAGCTCTTAAAAGTTCTCGATGATCTTCGAAGATAGTTTCATGGGCTAACTTAAGAGTGTTTAGTTCTTTAGTTAGGGCCTCAATCTTCTCCTTATCATTGTCATTCGTTTTATCTTGATTAGCATGTTTAATTGACGTTTCATCATAGTATTCATCACTAGAGTTGTCAACAAGAAAATCATCACCTAACAAGTCA
Organism: Triticum dicoccoides; assembly: GCF_002162155.2. Taxonomy (NCBI): domain Eukaryota; kingdom Viridiplantae; phylum Streptophyta; class Magnoliopsida; order Poales; family Poaceae; genus Triticum; species Triticum dicoccoides. Next base: position 528,127,099 of record NC_041382.1, read on the forward strand.
TCTTCATCACTATTGAAATCAACATACTCGGGGTGTGTTACCTTAGGACCTTTGGCCATGAAGCATCTTCCAATTCCTTCATTTGGTGAGTCAAATATGTCGTAGGAGTTGGTTGACACAAGTGCTAGACCGGCAACACCTTCATCTTGAGTATCTTCGGAGTCGGAGTGATAACTTCTCTCGGAGTGGCTGTCGGAGTCGGAGCCGGATACCCATTCACCAACATGAGCTTGATGTCTTCGTCTTGTGTAGCTCCTTCATGATTTTTCCTTTCTTTCCGAATCCTTGCTTCTCCATGAGTATCTTCGTTCATAACGATCATCTCTACTCCTTCTCTCTCTTGGTGGTGATTCTTTGCTTCTTCTTTTTGGAGAATCTTCTCTTCTCTTGTAGGGAGCCGTACACTCATTGGAATAGTGTCCGGGTCTTCCACAACTGTAGCAGTTTCGCTCTCGACTAGAAGATCTTTTGTCATTGTAGGACCTTGACTTGAAGCTTCTATCTTTGCTTCTACTCTTGTAGAACTTGTTGAAGTTCTTCACCATTATGCTCAATTCTTCATTGAAGTCTTGTTTCTCACTTGATGATGTAGGGGCTTCACATGAGGCTTTATAGGCACCACTTGATTTGTTGTGAAGTTCCTCTTTATCCTTAAGTGACATCTCATGAGCAACAATTCTTCCAATCACCTCCGTTGGCTTGAGATCTTTGTAATTGGGCATCATTTGGATCAATGTGCACACGGTATCATATTTTCCATCCAAGGCTCTTAGAATCTTCTTGATGATGAATCTATCGGTCATCTCTTCACTTCCTAAGCTGGCAATCTCATTTGTGATGAGAGCAATCCTAGAGTACATTTCAGCGACACCTTCACCATCCTTCATCTTGAACTTGTCAAGTTGGCTTTGAAGCACATCCAACTTGGATTCCTTGACGGAGTCGGTACCTTCGTGCATATCAATCAAAGTGTCCCAAATTTCCTTCGCATTCTCAAGACGGCTGATTTTGTTGAATTCTTCGGGGCACAATCCGTTGAAGAGAATATCACAAGCTTGAGCATTGTATTGCAACATCTTCAACTCATCTGCGGTAGCTTCACGGTTTGGTTCTCTCCCATCAAAGAAGTCACCTTGCAAACCAACACACACAATAGCCCAAACGGCGGGGTTATGTCCAAGAATATGCATTTTCATTTTATGCTTCCAACTAGCAAAATTAGTACCATCAAAGTAGGGACCTCTACGGTGATAATTTCCCTCGCTAGACGCCATACTCTCCTAGGTTGTGAAACCAAGGCTATGACCACCAAAAGCTATGGAGATCAAAGCAAATGGAGACCAAAGCTCTGATACCACTTGTAGGATCGAAAGTATGTCTAGAGGGGGGTGATTAGACTACTTAACCAAATAAAAACTTAACCTTTTCCCAATTTTAGTTCTTGGCAGATTTTAGCTATTTTAGGACAAGTCAAGCAATCATCACACAATTCAAGCAAGCATGCAAAGAGTATATTGGCAGCGAAAGTAAAGCATGCAACTTGCAAGAATGTAAAGGGAAGGGTTTGGATAATTCAAACGCAATTGGAGACACGGATGTTTTTCCCGTGGTTCGGATAGGTGGTGCTATCCTACATCCATGTTGATGGAGACTTCAACCCACAAAGGGTAACGGTTGCGAGAGTCCACACAGGGCTCCACCCACAAAGGGTCCACGAAGAAGCAACCTTGTCTATCCCACCATGGCCATCGCCCACATAGGACTTGCCTCACTAGCGGTAGATCTTCACGAAGTAGGCAATCTCCTTGCCCTTACAAACTCCTTGGTTCAACTCCACAATCTTGTCGGAGGCTCCCAAGTGACACCTAGCCAATCTAGGAGACACCACTCTCCAAGAAGTAACAAATGGTGTGTAGGTAATGAACTCCTTGCTCTTGTGCTTCAAATGATAGTCTCCCCAACACTCAACTCTCTCTCATAGGATTTGGATTTTGTGGAAAGAAGATTTGAGTGGAAAGCAACTTGGAGAGGCTAGAGATCAAGATTCATATGGTAGGAATGGAATATCTTGGTCTCAACACATGAGTAGGTGGTTCTCTCTCAAAACATATGAGTTGGAATGGTGTATGTGTTCTGATGGCTCTCTCTTCGAATGAAGAGGAGGTGGAGGGGTATATATAGCCTCCACACAAAATCCAACCGTTACACACAGTTTTCCAATCTCGGTGGGACCGAATCAACAAACTCGGTCGGACCGAAAATGTAAACCTAGTGACCGTTAGAGATTTTCGGTGGGACTTACATGCAACTCCGTAGGACCGATATGGTTAGGGTTTGGGCATAACGTAATCTCGGTGAGACCGATTACACAAACTCGGTGAGACTGAATTTGGTAATTAGCTAACCAGAGAGTTGGTCAGGCAAACTCGGTGGGACCGATTTGCTCTTTCGGTGAGACCGAAAAGTTACAAAGGGGAAACACTGAATTTACATTGCAATCTCGGTGGGACCGATTCGCTCTTTCGGTGAGACCGAAAAGTTACGAAAGGGAAACAGAGAGTTTGCAATCCCATCTCGGTGAGACCGAGATCCCTATCGGTAGAACTGAATTGCTAGGGTTTGGCAGTGGCTTATGACAAGTGAAACTCGGTGGCGCCGGATAGGAAGAATCGGTAGGACCGAGTTTGGCTTAGGGTTTAGGTCATATGTGGATATGGGAAAGTAGTTGAGGGTTTTGGAGCATATCACTAAGCACATGAAGCAAGAGGCTCATTAAGCAACACCTCATCCCTCCTTGATAGTATTGGCTTTTCCTAAAGACTCAATGTGATCTTGGATCACTAAAATATAAAATGAAGAGTCTTGAGCTTTTGAGCTTGAGCCAATCCTTTGTCCTTAGCATTTTGAGGGTTCCACTTTCACATCCATGCCATGCCAATCATTGAGCTTTCCTGAAATAATCATCTTGGAATAGCATTAGCTCAATGAGCTATATGTTGTTATGAATTACCAAAACCACCTAGGGATAGTTGCACTTTCACCCTCCCTCTCTCTCTCTCCTCTCTCTCTCCCATCATATTTCCCGTCCTTCAGTTATGTCTGGATGTCGACCGATCTCCCTCAAGACATAGCTGGGTCTCTCCTTCTCAACACATATACGAGTCGTTCTACCTCTATAGTTAGGCCTCTGCCTACCCCTCCCACCACCCCCTCCCCCCACACACACCGATACATCGAGCGCTCTAGTCATGTCTCCCTGCCACACACAAAGTTGACGTGTGCCCTCTAACGTTCCGGTAGGCCAGTCGCCCTATATCTTTGACTTGTACACACACACAATTTCGATGGCTCTCTTCATCGATCTCGCACCCACCCACTTGATCCTCTCTTCGACTCTATCAATAGCTATGACCCCTCCCTCTCTTCTCGTGGATTGCCCGACCCTCTATGTATGATATGGATAGGCCTCCATTTCACACACATTGCATGCAAAATTTTGTTTGAGATGTCATCGACACATATTCCCACAAATAATTCACGAAATCAACCCCCACCCCACCCCCACCCCAAAACAAAAAACACTCACGAACGCAGTTTGTATCTCTCACACACACCCACGTAGGTGGGGGACGTGCACGAAGAGAAGAGGTGCATGCACGGCGCACGTACTCCCGTCTCTTTCCCAACCACACCCGCGCGGGTACACGGTGGAGCTCATTTCTGTATGAAAAAGGCAGCCCACGTGGTAATTTGGCATGTGTACTGGTTGTCCACTTGGTGGAGGGAGGATCGTCTACCACGGGTGAACAAACAAATTGCAACTTGACGTGTTATGTTAAAAAAAGAGGCAAACCATGTGGGGCCTACCTTAGAGGCAAGGCTCTATACACTGGAGTACTTTTGATGTGTCCCGTCAACTCGTAGAACGAGGAGAAGCTTGCTTAGTACGCCGTCTCCCCCGCCCACGGGAGCGGTGGCTCATAGGATGTGGTGAAGCTTGCTTACTACGCCTTGCGCCCACTCCCTCGCCCATGCGCGCGATGGCTCGCAGGACGAGGAGAAAAATTTACTACTCCCTCCATTTACTCCTCGTCCCTACTACCTTGGTTATAGAGATTATATCATATTGTTTGGAATATATATGTCCTTTAGTAGATTTCAATATGAACTACTAGTACATACTCCAAACACTGATCTATATAGACGTATTTTAGAGTGTAGATTCACTCATTTTGCTCCGTATGTAGCACTCTCCCTCGCCCCTCGACCCTTGCCCACGTGGTGGACGTGCAGCAATTCAGTCGGCCTCATATAGCCAGAACGATATATACTACACTACCATTATTGCTCGACTCCCCGAAGAGGCGAAGAGCCAATCGCAAGGTTAATATTTTGGAGATGCCAATCACAAGGTTATAGGAGAACGAGTAGTAGGTGCCGCGTCATTTATAAATAAAGTTTTTTTTCTTCAGTGGCACGTACGCAATATGATAGGTTCATATGGAGAGAAAAGGAAACCGCTCCACTATACATAGTCAGGACGGGCTAGCCTACACGGTTGCTTGCTGGGGTTGCTCTCTTCACTCTCTCTCGCACAAAACGACTGTGGCCACATCTCTAACATCCCGGCGGATCACGTCCGCTTGGGGAAGGGGTGGATGCTTAGTGTAGATGCGGTGGCCGTTGCCGATGGCGAAAACCCACTATCGGCATGTCCCGATCTGGGGTCCCCACCGTTCTCTCTCACAAAGCCGGTGAGGTTGCCTTCGTCCCTTGCTCACTGCCGCGGCGTGGGCAGTTGCCGCCTTCCGCCGCCCTCCTTAAGGTTGAGCTATGTCCCTCAGGTACAACTCCCTTTACAGCCGGCTTGCACCACTGCTCCAGCTGCCCACATCACTCCCTGTGGATATTTCTCTACTTCTTTGCATAAACCAATGAGCCGACAAATCACATAGACCTAGCAGTAAGTTGGCCGGACGAAGCAACCATCACTCTTGCGCCAGTGAGAGGTCGCGTCCGCTCTGCCCGGGCATGAATGCGGCACCGATTCTTTGGGGCGGCGCTGACCGTTTCGGGCGGGAAGCGCGCGCGGGCGATGGAGGGGCTTTGGGTGGGCCAGGCTAGTCAGGAGCGGGCATGGCAGCTGTCCGCATGTCCCTACCGGACACGCCCGGAAACGAGAGGATGCACCGACTCTCGCGGCTAAAATCGTACACTACACCACATCTCTCTGTAGGAGTAGGTCGATCTATCGCTTTCTCTAACACACACACACACACACACACACACACACACACACACACACACACACGCACACGCACACGCACGCACCTTGGTCCCGTTGCACCTTCTAACGTGACTTATTACACCTAGACGGAGGAAGTAGTAAGTATACGAGATACGGTGGCACATTGACTTAAGTCGAATACAAGTGCCCAAAATTTGTGTGCATGTTATGATAAGGATTCACTTAAAATAGTACGTGAGCGAACAGAGGGATCAATTGGATAGTGTTCCCGAGCAGTAGCGAGATGTGTGAGGTAAGATACATCGCTGGCGCTTTTAATTTTTCTTATTAATTTGTTTGTTTCACCCTCTGACTGGTGGGACCCAACGTACTACGTGGAGAGAGGTAAGGTGACTAAGGCTGCATTATTTCTGCACCACTGTGGATAGTCTTACCACCAAAGCCACATGACACGATTATGATTGAAATCCCAATGACTCCCACACACACACACACAAACACGGCATGCTTGTCACACGAATGCAGGAATGTATAAAAGGTTATTTCCCTCTCGTTGAACATAACGTGAGGGTTGTGTAGCTGGTTAGCCTGTTCGCTCATCAAACTTGAGGTCTCGGGTTCGATAACTACATTTGAGCATAATTTGTGCCAGGAGGATTCTTTGACTGGTCAAAATGTTTTCTAGGGTTTGCACACTCACTCTCTCTCCAGTATATATATACACGCTGGAGCCTTAGTGCTTGTAGTTGCTCTCTTCACACTCTCTCGCCCTCTCCCGCTGGAGCCTCAGCGCTTGTAGTTACTCTCTTCACACTCTCTCGCCCTCTCCAGATCTAAACAAGACTTCGTTGGCCTCTCTCTCCCCTCACTGCTGCTCAAAGAGCCGGAAGGATCCATCCGCCGGGAAGGGAAGGAGGCTTAACGATGTCGCCGTCGGCAAGGGACTACCGGCGCAGCTGTTCACTTTCCACCCAGCGGCGGCGCGGGAGGGCCTCTGACCCCTTCTTCTTCGCCGCCATCCCGTCGCCCATCGAACCACGCCCCAAGAACCTTAAGGTATAATTTACTTACTCCACATGCATTGCTCTAGCTGCATGTATACCATGAATCTAGGATGTGGTTCAAAGAGGAAAGGAGTGGGGGAAAGTAGTGGGAAAAGTTGTATATAGCATGAATCTAGGACGTGGTTCAAAGAGGAAATGAAGGGGGAAAGTTGTATAGCATTAATCTATGACGTGGTTCAAAGAGGGAAGGAATGGGGGAAAGTAGTGGGGAAAGTTGTATCACATAAATCTAGGACGTGGTTCAAAGAGGAAAGGAAGGGGCGAAAGTACTAGTTCAAAAAGGAAAGGAAGGGACAAGGCTGTAGAGTTTGAGCAGGACTAGATTTGCTGCGCTCACATAGGGAAAGGCATCTAAAGATAACAAAACTGGGACCAACACAAATATGCTCCTCGGTTGTTTGTTCTTTGTTGCAACAGACTGTGCATGACCACAGTACATCGATAGATGCACATGGTGCTGGTGCGTCCATTGTCCCGTGCAACTCATTAGCTATTATTAATATAAGGCCCTGGTTGGTTAAAAACTCCCTAGTCCCTACCTGCTGGGTTCCAGGGACTAAACATGGACTAGAGGTTATTAAATGACATGCTAAAAGACCATGTTACCCCTAGTAATGAACTAATAGAGACAAGGTGCGATGAGTGGCAGGGGCAACTATTGGAAAAAGTCTCAAAAAGACTCCCTCGGGGTCTTCTTTCTTTAGTACCAAATGCCCACTTTTAGTCCCTAAAAGTCCCTCCTCTTTGGTTTAGATGGGACTGACACGGAGTTTTTTTAGTCCCTACACCAAAATGTCCGTATAAACAAACACCCTCTAATAATGCCGCTGGAAAATTGATGCAATGTCACAGTTAAAAGCAAATTACATGTTTAACGAATTTTATTGTTAATATAATCTCTATGTTAATATTAATCAATGCCACCGTTTGAGAAATGCTACCGTCTTTCTTTCTTTCCCATTTAGATAAGGTAGATGCTTCTTTTTGTTGGCTTCTGTGTCATCCACCGTTATTGACCACTAATTGTTTCCTCTGCACCTCTGTGTAAACAGGGTTATCTGCTTCACCTCGTTGCCATTGTGACCTTTTGTTGCACTGCACAAAACACTTTTGTTTTAAGAGTGTTTTGTGTAGTTCAACCAAAATGTCACACCGACAACGTTGCTTGATTTCTTGATCTTAGTGGAACTGCACAAGAGGAGATCTTACTTCCTATCCGTTAAGGCGAATTTGGTTCAGATCTTCTTCTTGTGAGTTGTTTGAATTCCGCATCATGAGAGGTCAGTACTAGCCTTCTTTCACATGATTCTGCAGTGTGCATTCATATGTTGTGCTACTTGTACGATAATGTTGCTTGATTTTAGTGAACTGCACAAATGGAGACAAGACTTCCAATCTGTATGTGCATCGTAATATCCCATTGAGGTAAGATAAGGATATTTCACAACTGCTAGCCTGTATTTTGCCACTTTCATCAGAAAATTAAGTTTAGTACTATACTCGTGCTCCCTAATTGACATGCCAAATCTTACATTGAAGATGAAGCTTGTTTGTTATTGAACCAAGTGATGAAGGGCAAGAACAAGGGGAAGAAAAACAAAAATCAACCCCCGGTGCTGTAATGAAGCACTGGAACTGTGATGACACAAGTAATGATATAGTTTTGCATCTTAATTTATTGCTATGGCTAGAATGAGCAATTGTTTTGCCACTAATTTGATGCCACTATTAATGTAATATGTAATTATCTCTACTTGTGCAAACAGGGATCTTCTTTGAAGATACCATATATTTTAGTGGAACTGCACAAGAAGATGTTGGAACCATTAAACTAATCGAGGAGTATATAGTAAGCATGGCCACCACCGTAGATAGCAACAGATGGTTCCGGAGAATTGCTTCATCTGTATGCTCTACACAATAAGCCTCCTGACAAAGGTTGGTACTCGCCCACTGATTTCATCCATATGATTGAGCTTTGTGATCTCTATTGGTGTTGTGCTACTATTTAGATACTGTCATGAAAAAGTGGTATTGTCCTTGAGAAGTGCCTCATCTGTGCTGTTTTAAATATTTCCTTTCCTTTTTTTTGAGCAAACAGTGATGCTAGCATTTAGTAGTCCTCTTGTCTTTGCACAACAGGATCATCTTCCTCTGAAGAAGAATATGGAGTACGTGAAGTGACTAGTTCCAATTATGCCAGGATGAAGAAACCATGTCTATCTTATCATTAGAAGGAGCAGTTGAAGGATGGTTACATTACTCCCCACAAGACCAAACTAACTTCAGCTCAGAGGGACTAACAAAATCTCCATTTTTTTGCTGTGATGCGCGAGTACAATGTTGTTCTAGGATTCTTTCTGGTGAGTTCCATTTTTCTAAAAGTGTGCTCTACATGGACCATGTATGTGCCTGTTGAAACTGTCAATTCATAGTACAATTTGCTCTATACTAATCACTTTTTTGTATTTGTGCAAACAGGGGTGCTCAGCTTGATTTCAATGGGAACTGCCCAAAATGTTCATGAATACATCGAATCATTCATTTCCACCACAAGAAAGGAGGTGCCGATAAGTTCAAGGCGTTGCAACATATAAGGGCGAAATCATACAAGCTACACGCGAATTTGGTTGATTTTGGTGGAATTGCTCAAAAAGAACACCTGGTTTATTTAGCACGAGGTGCCATGTCAATGTCCGAACTGATGGCAAACCCTGCCCATTCCACAATCGTAGGCATTTGATATTTTGGAATGGGATAACCTTGTCAAATTTTGCTCATTAATTTTAGCAATACATGTGTTTGATATTTTCGAATGGGACGCCCTTTGCTGTCAGCAGCGTTGATCAATTTTTTCTTTATTCTTTAGTTGTGAAGTAAATATTGCCTCTGACAAGTGAGTCGCTGAGATGCATAATCATCGATTGTTTTGAATGTTCTCTATGAATTGCCAGGCTTGTGTGTTTGATTGCAATGTACAGAAATGCTAAAAAGTTGCTCAAACTCTTTGTACTCCTTTTGTTCCTTTTTACTTCGCACATTGTGAAAGTGCATACTTTTTTGTATAAGATTGGTCAAAGTAGAGATACTTTGACTACAGACAAAACTTGTATGCAAACTAGAAAGGACCGGAGGGAGTACATGTGAAATTGCTGCAAACGAGGTGATCACCCTGGAATAATGCTAGTACGTATTGTTTTGCATGTTCATCCAATGCCAGTGATACAGGAATTCGAACTAATCGAAATAAATTCATTCATACACGGTCGGATTTCATATAAACATGCCAAATTTCATTACATTTCATACATTCTTCAACTAAAAAGGGGTGCACTGGAGGTATAATTAATTAATCGAAGCTATGCACCTGTGTCCTGCTGAGCCGAACAGAAGCTTCAGTGACTTAACTGCAGGTGCAGTTGCGTAACTGACATGTGGCCTGTTGGGCCCACGTGTCAGTCAGCCAACTGCACCAGCAGTTAAGTAGAAGCAGCGTTATTCTCCAGCAGAACTCCCCGACTCCATGTCGCCGCCAAGAAGCTAACCGGCCGTCAATGGTCAACCTGCCTAGCTTGGCTTCAACAGGAGGGTAGCAGCGGTGGCCTTACTTTGACCCGAGCGGCGGCGACCTATCATGGTCTACTCTTCCTTGTTTTCTGTGTGGCGCGGCCTCATTGGCAGCGGGGCGGGGCCTCGGCGGAGCCGATGATGTCCTCTGTCTCATTGTCGGCGGGCGGCGCCTCAGCGGAGCGGTGGAAATCCTCTCCCGCGTTGCCGACAGGGTGGGGCCTCGGCTGAGCCGGCGATGTCCTCTGCCTCATTGTTGGCGGGGCGGGGCCTCGGCGGGGCGGGGCCTCGGCGGAGCCGGCGGTGTCCTCTGCCTCGTTGTTGGCGCTGCGGGGCCTCGGCGGAGCAAGGCCTCGTCGGTGCTAGCGGAGCGGGGACTCGTCGGAGCCGGCATTGTCCTCTGCCTCGTCCTCGGTCTCGCCAAACAGCACCTCGCCCGCTTCATCACCCTCTTTGCTAGCCTCTTTGTAAGCGGCCGCAGCCTCCGCCACCTGCATGCGGTACCGCCAGCGCTCGAGGCGGCCCTTGCGGGCGGAGCGGTACGAGTCGAGCAGCGCTTCCTGCTCCGCCCGCTCCGCGGTGATCTGCTCCTCCGCCTGCAGGTGCTCCTGGAGGAGATGGTGGTTGTAGGCGGCGTCGACCTGCGCCTCCCAGAACTGCTCCTGACGCATCTGCCTCACACTGTCCATATATTGGGCAAGGGCCTTGCTGATGGTCATGGTGCAATGCACCGGCGAGGATGGCGCAGAGGAGGGGGTTGGCGCCGGATCGTCGACTACCATGTTCTCCATTGGGACGTCGTCGTCCTCCGGCTGCCTGCCGGCCAGCCGGTCGGCAGCAATGGCTGCCATTTCCTAGTAGTTCGTCGTCTGCCCATCCCGAAGACCGCTGGAGTGCGAGGAAGCCATGGTGGGCAGTAGTGGTGTGGACAGGAGAAAGGGAACGAATGCGGATGACTGCGGCTATGGCCGGCACAACAGTTTATATAGCAATGGTGGGCGAGCGGAGGGATGGACGTGTGGCGCCGAAGTAGCCGCCTCGGCAACCGCGTATCATTAATGTGGGCGGCAGATGGACGGACGGACGACACTTGTGTCATTTGAAGGCAGAGCAATCGCCTGCACCGGGAAGCGGGGCGAGCGGCGCTGACTGTTTCGGGCGGAAAGCGCGCGTGGGCGAGGAGATGACTTTACTTGGAGAGGATGACAATGGGGACCCATCAGGTCCATAGCCTCACGTACGCAAGTGCATATATATATATATATATATATATATATATATATATATATATATATATATATATATATATATTTATATATATAACTATACTCCCTCCGTCTAGGTGAATAAGTCATATTAGAAGGTGCATCACGACCTAGGTGCAAGCAGATTGGTGGGAAAGAAGAATATTTCTCTCTTCTAAACACAACATTTAATCACAGCAGTTAAGAGGATGCCTTATTAGCTACCCATGCAGGCCATCGTAATTCATAGCATGCAAAGCGCTTTTATTTCTTGCCTAATAACCACATGGACGTGATGCATGCATTGGTCCTTGCCCGAGCAAAAAAAGGGAGGAAAGGGGTTTCCACGGGAGACAACGAGACAGAGGTGGAAGCGCTCGCTGGAGTAATTTATTATGCTTCCCCCTGGTTTCCTGACATCACGGTCCCACACCATTGTCAACCTATGTAGTAGTCAATAAATGAGAGAATTGCACAAGAAGCGGCTGACAGCTAGGACCAAGCAGCTCGAGCAGTATTTGTGTTTTTGAGCTGTGAGCACTGCAAAGTTTTTCGATGTTTAGCTCAGCTATTAATTTTTCTCCTCTTAACAACAACGAAAACATCCCTGCAGGTATTAACTGGGCGGGGTGTGGCCCGTCTAGCCCAGGCCAGATATCCAGCCCAGATATTATTATTTTTCAAGCTGAAAATGGCTAGCCGAGCTATACTTTTTTTTTGGAATATAGGCAAGGTCAAGTTGTTATTCTCCGCCCCGCTGGGCTGCAAATCTTTCCTAGGAGGGATGCATTAGGCTTAACAAGAAAATGGGCTTTAAGAAATAATAAATGGGATGTAATTATAAAAACTAGGCAGTAACTATAAAAAATGCACCAAACACGTGATTACTTTATAAAATATTAATTTTTGGATATTGAAATTTTTAATTTCATTAATTGTTGCGAGCGCAATGTTTCATTGGATTTTTACGTAATATAAATTTATATTGAAATTGTATTTAATCTGATTATAAATTTCGGGATAAAAATATTTCGGATCCCATCAAAATGTGGGAAATTTTATTGAATTCTGTTTTGAACGATTGGTTGAAATGGGCTGTACTTTTAACAAACTATAAATGGGCTGTAGTAAATTCCATTAGAATTCAAAAATGGGCTACACATTCTTACAAATCTCAAATGGGCTATACGTTCTCTGCCACACACACTTCTGGCCTTACTAAGTTTACGCGTCCCCTAAAAAACAGAGTTGACGCGTATGCAAGGCTTTGTCAACTTATAGTCAACACACGGTTCTAGCAGCAGTGGCCGTTGGATGTCCATCCAACGGATGCCGTGCTTCTTCAATCTCGGATATTCTATCTTCACCCGCCAAAAAAATGATTCCTCCCCTTGACATCTGGGGTGCACCGTTTCGGAAGCTGACCTGTGGGCCTACTAAGTTGACGTACCAAGGGCTTTGTCAACTTAGTCAATATAAACGATTCTAGCTGAAGTGACCGTATGATGTCCATCCAACGACCGTAGTGCTTCTTCAACCTTTGGTCTTCTTGCTCCAGCCGCCCAAAGCAGCTCCGGTCGTGCCGCCTGCTCCTGCCTCCCATGGCCAGTTGTGCTGCCACGGAGGCCTCACTGCCCCCTACTATTCCCACCACTGGCCAGGCCCTGCGGCGACGACAGCCTCACACCACAGCCGAACGAGTGAACCCGCATACTCCTCTCCGCGTGGGCATCCACTGCCGTGTCTTCACCAGCTCCGCGTCGTCCCCTTCCTAGGCCTCACCGTCATCCACCACCCTGGTGCTCTCAGCACGGCGTGGTCAACGTGGTCAAGGAACGACTTCCATCGGACATGGACTGTACGTGGAGAGGCTGACAACTGGGTCCACGGCGGCAGCAAGGAAGTGCCTCCTTATTATGAGGAAAATAATGATTCCTCCACATGACAGCAGGGACCCACCGGACGGGCCACCGGTATTTTGCAAAAAAAATTATTTCCCCCTGACTACTGGGACCCACCGGACGGGCCACCGTATTTCGCGAAAAAAACGTTCCCCCCGCTGTCAGCTCGGACCCACCGGAAGTGCCTCCTTATTACGCACAAAAAAATGAATACTCCCCTGGCTAGCTGGGACCCACCTTGGTGGGAGGCTGACTTGTGGGCCTACTAAGTTGACGGGGACGAAGGGCTTTGTCAAGTTAGTTAATATGAACGATTCTATCTCCAGTGACCGTACGATGTCCATCCAACGGCCGTAGTGCTTCTTCAACCTCTGGTCTTCTTGCTCCAGCCGCCCAAAGCAGCGCCAGTCGTGCCGCATGCTCCTGCCTCCCGTGGCCGGTTGTGCTGCCGCAGAGGCCTCACCGCCCCCTACTATTCCCACCGCTGGCCAGGCCCCACGGCAACGACAACCTCACACCACAGCCGAAGCAGTGAACCCTCGTAGTCCTCTCCGCACGGGCTTCCACTGCCGCGTCGCCCCCTTCCTAGGCCTCGTCGTCGTCCACCGCCGTGGTGCTCTCCGTGCGGCTTGGTCAACGTGGTCAAGGAACGACTTCCATCGGAAGAGTACTGTACATGGAGATGCTGACAGCTGGGTCCACGGCCACATCCCAGTTTATTTGTAATTTGTCAAGTAAGTCGCTTTGTCAGGCCTATTGGGCTACAGATCTTTCAAGATGAGGAGAGCTTTCATTTGGCTGGCCGAGAAAATGGCCCATCAGTAATGAGAAATGGGTTGTACATTTTTAAAACACATCAAACCGGCAATTAGTTTCAAATATCTTTTTTTTCATTTCAAGATTTTAAATTACATTAATTTTTATGCATGGAGAATTTGTTGGATTTTATATTGATATACATTTATTTTTAGAATCAGTTTGAATGTGAGTCGAAATTTCGGGATTAAAAACAGTTCGGGCCGCATCGAAATATGCAAAATTTCGTATAATTTTTTTAACCGTTGCCACAATATGGGCTGTAATGCTAACAAAAAGAATATGGGCTCCAAAAAAAACCTTAGGAATTAGCAAATGGGCTGTAAATTATTATAAATAATGGCAAATGGGCTATATGCTGTTTTCCACAGATTTGAGGCTTTCCTAAAAAAAGGTTGACGCACAAAAACTGACTGTTGGATGTCCATCCAACGTCCGTCGTGCTTCTTCAATCTCTGCTCTTCCTGCTCCAGCCGCTCAAACAAGCGCCGGCGGGACTGTCTGCTCCCTCCTCCTCGCGGCCGGCTGTGCTGCCGCGCAGGCCTCACCGCCTGACCGTACTCCCATCGCTGGCCTAGCCATCCCTCTACTCACCCACACCTGTTGTTATTCTCCGTCGACGGCAGACGAACCAGTAAACCCTCGTACAATCGTACTCCCCTCCGCGTGGGAAACAACTGCTGAGTCTTCCTTGCCTCCGTGTCATCCCCTTCCTAGGCCTAGCCGTCGTCCACCGCCCTGGTGCTCTCGGCGCGGCATGGTCAACATGGTCAAGGAACGACTTCCATCGGACGTGGACTATACATGGAGAGGCTGACAGTTGGGTCCACGGCCGCAGCAAGGAAGTGCCTCCTTATTACGCGGAAAATAATGATTCCTCCACCTGACAGCTGGGACCCACCGGACGGGCCATTGTATTTCGTGAAAAAAATGTTTCCCCCTGACTGCTGGGACCCACCAACTACATCTTCGCACACAAGGAAGTGCGTCCGGGCAAAAAAACGATTCACCCCCTGACTGTTGGGACCCACCAGCTACATCTTCACAGGCAAGGAAGTGCCTGACAGTCGGGACCCACCTGGTCGAAGCGTATGTAGCGTTGTCATTCTGGTCGCGAATGTGTATGTATATACTGGTCGATGTAGAGGCGCGCACGTGTCGTAGTAGAGGCGCACACGTAGCATGTACACGTACGTACAGCGAACAGGGTGCAAGAAAGAAAATTCGGCCACGTATGTGTACATACGGGTGGGGTCTTGAACGCCTACTCGCGCATACGTATGGCCAGGGCTCGTGTACATGGCTGGGTCGGAACGGAGAAACAACGTCGTCGTCGTGTTCATGGGGAGGCAACGGAATGCGTCGTGTTCATGGGGAGGCAACGGAATGCGTCGTGTTCATGGGGAAGCAACGGAACGCGTGGGAGCCAACCGGCTGGGTCGGAACGGAATGCGTGGTTGTGTTCATCGGGAGAGCTTGGACGGAACAGGCGATGGAAACGAGGCCTGGCGTACCGCAAAACAGAGGAAACGACCTTGTGTTCGACCGGCCACGTTCGAAACGGGATCCTGTTCATCGGGAGGGGTCTAGCGTACCGCGAAAGGGAGGAAACGGACCTCCTACGGTCTAAACGGGGGTCCTGTTGATCGGGAGGGGTGTGGCGTACCGCAAAACGGACGAAACGGACTTGTGTTGGAGCGCTACGGTCGAAACGGGGGTCCTGTTCATCGGGAGGGGTGTGGCGTACCGCAAAACGGGACTCCACGGGATACTGTTCATCTCCACTGTCGACCCCCTCCAGCCTCCACGAGCTACTGTTCATCCACCGTCGACCTCCTCCAGCCTCCACCTGCGACTGTTCATCCACGGGCTCCTGTTCATCCAGCCTCCACCACGCGCTACTCCACCGACTACTGTTCAACCAGCCCTCTCCATGGGCTCCTGTTCAACCACCCCTCCACGGGCTACTGTTCATCCTACCCTCCACCGTCTACTGTTCATCCTGCCCTCCACGGGGTGGTCCTGTTCATCCAGCCCTCCACGGGGTCCTGTTCATCTAGCCCCAACCGACTCGATTGATCGGGGTCCTGTTCATCCAGAGGCAACACCATAGGGTCA
>NC_041382.1:528143403-528193485 GCF_002162155.2 Triticum dicoccoides
CGCGCGCAACGCTCACTGTTCATCCAGAGGCAGCATCGATCAGCTTCAGTTAGCAGCAGTAGCGAAGGAATCGCTCGATCGGGTTCAGTTAGCAGCCACCGATCGATCGCTCGGGTTCAGTAATGCGCAGCCTGCAGTGCAATCGCTCGGGTTCAGTTAGAGCCCAATGCCTCGCTCGGGTTCAATTAGAGCTAATGCCTCACACACACGCGCGTACGTGTATGAGAGAAACGCGCATCGCTCGGCCCCGACCTCCCACCGTAACCGGGAAACACCCCAAAATTTTCCTCGCCCTCGCTTCTGCCACGGTTTTTTCCGTCATGGACGGCCCAAAGAATGTCATGCAGCTGCGTCTCCGGACCGCCCAGGATGAAAAGCCCATTGTCTGTCATGATTTTTTGTCATAGAAGTAGGAGCCCACCACATGTGTGATGATATCGGGTTTTGTCACAATTATCGTCATAGAAGTGTCATATGTATGACAGAAAAAAATTTCGTTCGGCCCAAAATGTCACGGATGTGTCTTTTTTTGTGGTGCATAGATCGACATTAGGATTTGTCACTCCGTGTATCGGAGAGGTATCTCTGGGCCCTCTCGGTAATGCACATAACTATGAGCCTTGCAAGCAATGTGACTAATGAGTTAGTCACGGGATGATGCATTACGGAATGAGTAAAGAGACTTGCCCGTAACGAGATCGAACTAGGTATGATGACACCGATGATCGGGCAAGTAACATACCGATGACAAAGGGAACAACGTATGTAGTTATGCGGTTTGATCAATAAAGATCTTCGTAGAATATGTAGGAACCAATATGAGCATATAGGTTCCGCTATTGGTTATTGACCGGAGATATGTCTCGGTCATGTCTACAGAGTTCTCGAACCCATAGGGTCCGCATGCTTAATGTTCGATGGCGATATGTATAATGAGTTATGTGATTTGATGTACCGAAGGTTGTTCGGAGTACCGGATGAGATCACGGACATGACGAGGAGTCTTGAAATGGTCGAGACATAAACATTGATATATTAGAAGGTTATATTCGGACACCAGAATGGTTTCGAAGTTTATCGGGTATTTTTCGGAGTACCGGGAGGTTACCAGAACCCCCCGAGGGATTAATGGGCCACAATGGGCCTTAGTGGATAAGAGAGAGGGCCGGCCAGAGGTGGCGCCCCCCCTTGCCCAGTCCGAATTGGACAAGGGGAAGGGGGCACCCCCCCTCCTTCGTTCTCTTCTCTCCTCTTTCCCTTCTTCTCCTTCTTGGACTAGGAAAGGGGGAAACCTAGTCCTACTAGGAGTAGGTTTCCTCCCCCCTTGGCGCGCCCCTTGTGGACGGCCGGCCTCCTCCTCCCCTCCTTTATATACGGGGGAGGGGCACCACATAGACACACAAGTTGATCTTTAGCCGTGTGCGGTGCCCCCTCCACAGTTTCCCACCTCGGTCATATTGTCGTAGTGCTTAGGTGAAGCCCTGCGTCGGTAACTTCATCATCACCGTCAACACACCGTCGTGCTGATGGAACGCACCCTTGGCCTCAGCTGGATCAAGAGTACGAGGTTTGTCACCAGCTGAACGTGTGCAGATCATGGAGGTGCCGTGCGTTCGGTACTTGATCGGTTGGATCGCGAAGACGTTGGACTACATCAACCGCGTTACTAAAAGCTTCCACTTTCGGTCTACGATGGTATGTAGACACACTCTCCCCTCTCGTTGCTATGCATCTCCTAGATAGATCTTGCGTGGTCGTAGGAATCTTTTTGAAATACTGCATTCCCCAATAGGTGTAGTTCGGCTGGGGTCAGACCGAAGCTTCTCCAGCTCCGTTTTCAGCCGTTTAATTTCTTTCTGGATGTTTCCAAAAGTTTTGTTGTTCCAGTGCCCCAAGTCTTGGGATATCGCTTGCAATTTGGCCCTTAACTCCTCCACTCTGTTGCTAACTCCCCCTCCCGTCCATGCTGAACTAATGATGTCACTCCATGATTCGTGACCTTCCCACATTATCTCATACCGGAGTGGTTTTGGCTGCTGGCTACGTGGCTGCTCTTTGTTCAAGCGCAGTAGTATGGGACACTAGTCAGATGACGCTGCATTGAGGTGTGTCAGATCCGCGAAAGGAAATCTTGCTCGCCGATCAGCATTAACCAGTGCATGGTCCAGCCGGACCCTAGTGTAGGATCCTCCCCTCACTTTCTTTTCAAAAGTCCAGAAGCGGCCATTATAGCCTATATCTAGCAACATGCAGACGTCCACCGCAGCATGGAAATTTTTTATCTGTGCATTGCTCCTCTGTCCCACTCCCTCATGCTCATCGGGACACAGAACTTCGTTAAAATCACCGAAGCAAATCCATGGAAGGCTACTTGAAGTGCTAATATTTTTCAGTGTCCCACATTTTATATCGAATGTGGGTTTGCGCTTAGCCATATATGATAACCCACAAGTATAGGGGATCGCAACAGTTTTCGAGGGTAGAGTATTCAACCCAAATTTATTGATTCGACACAAGGGGAGCCAAAGAATATTCTCAAGTATTAGCAGATGAGTTGTCAATTCAGCCACACCTGGAAACTTAATATGTGCAACAAGGTATTTAGTAGCAAAGTAATATGATAGTAGTGGTAACGGTAGCAAAAGGTAACGGTAGCAAAAGTAATGTTTTCGGTATTATTGTAGTGATTGTAACAATAGCAACGGAAAAGTAAATAAACGAAGAACATTATATGGAAAGCTCGTAGGCAATGGATCGATGATGGAGAATTATGCCGGATGCGATTATTCATGCAACAGTTATAACATAGGGTGACACAGAACTAGCTTCAATTCATCAATGTAATGTAGGCATGTATTCCGAATATAGTCATACATGCTTATGGAAAAGAACTTGCATGGCATCTTTTGTCCTACCCTCCCGTGGCAGCGGGGTCCTAGAGGAAACTAAGGGATATTAAGGCCTCTTTTTAATAGATTACTAGACCAAAGCATTAACACATAGTGAATACATGAACTCCTCAAACTACGGTCATCACCGGAAGTGGTCCCGATTATTGTCACTTCGGGGTTGCCGGATCATAACTCATAGTAGGTAACTATAGACTTGCAAGATAGGATCAAGAACTCACATATATTCACGAAAACATAATAGGTTTAGATCTGAAATCATGGCACTCAGGCCCTAGTGACAAGCATTAAGCATAGCAAAGTCATGGCAACATCAATCTCATAACATAGTAGATACTAGGGATCAAACCCTAACAAAACTAACTCGATTACATGATAAATCTCATCCAACCCATCACCGTCCAGCAAGGCTACGATGGAATTACTCACGCACGGCGATGAGCATCATGAAATTGGTGATGGAGGATTGTTGATGATGACGATGGCGATGGATTCCCCTCTCCGGAGCCCCGAACGGACTCCGGATCAGCCCTCCCGAGAGAGTTTAGGGCTTGGCGGTGGCTCCGTATTGTAAAACACAATGAATCCTTATCCTTGATTTTTTCCTCTCCGAACACGAATATATAGAGTTGGAGTTGAGGTCGGAGGAGCTCCAGGGGGCCCACGAGGTAGGTGGCGCGCCCAGGGGGGCAGGCGCCCCCCCACCCTCGTGGCTAGGGTGTGGGCCCCCTGGTCTTGATCTTTTGCCAATATTTTTTATTATTTCCAAAAATAGTCTCCGTGAAGTTTCATGTCATTTCGAGAACTTTTGTTTCTGCACATAAATAACACCATGGCAATTCTGCGGAAAACAGCATCAGTCCGGGTTAGTTTCATTCAAATCATGCAAGTTAGAGTCCAAAACAAGGGCAAAAGTGTTTGGAAAAGTAGATACGACAGAGACGTGTCAACTCCCCCAAGCGTAAACCTTTGCTTGTCCTCAAGCAATTCAGTTGACCAACTTAGAGGTGCCAGAGCTCGGTTTTCAAATAGAGATGAATAATATTTTGAGCGGTATACTTTCATTGTTAACATAACAACCAAGAGATGGCAATATCTTCCATGCTACACACATTATAGGTGGTTCCCAAACAGAATGGTAAAGTTTATACTCCCCCTCCACCAACAAACATCAATCCATGGCTTGCTCGAAACAACAAGTGCCTCCAACTAACAAGAGTCCCAGGGGAGTTTTGTTTGCAATTATTTTGATTTGATTTGCATAAAGCATGGGACTGGGCATCCCGGTGACCAGCCACTTTCTCGTGAGTGAGGAGCGGAGTCCACTCCTCTTGAGAATAACCCGCCTAACATGGAAGATACGGACAGCCCTAGTTGATACATGAGCTATTCGAGCATACAAAACAGGATATTTATTTGAAGTTTTATAGTTTGGCACATACAAATTTACTTGGAACGGCAGGTAGATACCGTATATAGGTAGGTATGGTGGACTCATATGGAACAACTTTGGGGTTTATGGGATTGGATGCACAAGCAGTATTCCCGCTTAGTACATGTGAAGGCTAGAAAAAGACTGGGAAGCGACCAGCTAGAGAGCGACAACAGTCATGAACATGCATTAAAATTAATCAACACCGAATGCAAGCATGAGTAGGATATAATGCACCATGAACATAAATATCATAGAGGCTATGTTGATTTTGTTTCAACTACATGCGTGAACATGTGCCAAGTCAAGCCACTCGAATCGTTCAAAAGAGGATACCACCCTATCATACCACATCACAACCATTTTAATAGCATGTTGGCATGCAAGGTAAACCATTATAAGCTCCTAGCTAATTAAGCATGGCATAAGCAACTACAATCTCTAATTGTCATTGCAAACATGTTTATTGATAATAGGCTGAATCAGGAACGATGAACTAATCATATTTACAAAAACAAGAGAGGTCGAGTTCATACCAGCTTCTCCCATCTCAATCAGTCCATCATATATCGTCATAATTGCCTTTCACTTGCATGACCAAATTATGTGAATAATAATAATAGTGCGCGTGCATTGGACTAAGCTGGAATCTGCAAGCATTCAATAAACAGGAGAAGACAAGGCAATATGGGCTCTTTTGTCAGATCAACAATAATGCATATAAGAGCCACTTTAACAGTTTAACTAAGGTCTTCTCCTATCGACCCCCAAAGAAAAGAAAAGAATTAAAACTATTTACACGGGAAAACTACCAACAAGCAAAAGAAGAATAGGAAATCTTTTTGGGTTTTCTTTTAATTACTACTACAAGCATGGAAAGTAAACTAATTAAAAGCTACAACTATTTTTTTGTTTTTCTTAAGGTTTATTAAACACACAAGAAGAAAGCATAAAAAGGAAATAAACTAGCATGGATATTACAATGAAAAAGTATGAGCACCGATATCTAGCAATGAGTGTGTGAACATGAATGTAACGTTGGTGAGAAAAACGTACTCCCCCAAGCTTAGGCTTTTGGCCTAAGTTGGTCTAATGCCACGGATGACCTGGCGGATATCCAAAGTTGTAGTTGGGGGCGTACTGAGATGCAGCAGTCATTGCATCGTGGGTTGTAGCTTGGAGGCGAGCTATCTCAGCTCTCCTCTTATACTCTTCCGCCTCCTCTCTGGTTATAAATTATCTCAGTTTTGCCTGAAAGTCAAAGAAAGTAGAAACAGGGAGAGCGACGTGATAGGTACGTCGTCTGTCAAAGATTAGTCGGTACTGGAGGAACTGATCGTTCCTCTCAACAAACTGATGACGAACCATAGCCTCATAATCCAAATAAGCAGGGGGCAACTCAATATCATCTTCACGTATGGTTATACCAAGAAAATTAGCTATGCGGGTTGCATAAATTCCACCAAAGAAATCTCCATTAAATCTATTAAGATGCAACCTACATGCAATAATGGCTCCCAAATTATAAGATTTATCTCCTAACACAGCACTCCTAAGAATACTGAGGTCAGGGCACACATGTGACATGCTTCATCTTTACCGTTAATGCATCTACCTATGAAGAGAGCAAAATAATGTATAGCAGGAAAGTGAATGCTCCCTATGGTAGCTTGTGCTATATATCTAGATTCCCCTAAAGTTATACTACCAAGAAAATCTCTAAATTCAAATTTGCGAGGTTCACTAGCACTACCCCATTGTGGAAGTTTGCAAGCAGTGTTAAAGTCCTCTAAGTCCATAGTGTAAGAATATTCATAAAGATCAAACACGATAGTTTGAGAATTACGTGAAGATGAAAATTCAAACTTCCTCACAAAGGAACTAGTGAGATAGTGGTACTGACGACATTTTTCTGCCTCGAAGCTCACAAGATCAGCATTACGCAAATATGCGTTAAATTCTTCCTTAATTCCTGCTCGATCCATGAAGTCCTCTGAAGGCCATTCACAAGGCCGCACTGGAGCGTCCCTTGTTGGCTCATCATCAGTATCACGCATTGCAAGCCTGGGTCCTTGTTTCCTTGAAGAACCACCTTGGTACATTTTCCTAAACATATTTCTTCCTCTGAAAAATTTCTGAAATTTTTAGTAACTTCAAATAAAAGTGAACCAAACTCAACAAAATTGATAGCAACTACTCCTACAAGTTCCTAGAGCCTATATCATGCATCAAAACTACTTGGAACCACATAAAATTTGACATGCAATCTCAAGAACATGGTCACCTAGGCAGCACAAATTTGCAATGAATAAAGCACTAGAACTAAAATTAATTGGACCAATGGAGGAGTCACATACCAAGGAACAATCCCCCAAAGTAGTTTTGTGAGAGGTGCTTTGAGCAAGGAGATCGAAAATGGCAGCAAAATGAGCTTGGGCTCGGGTTTGAGCTGGTTCTTCGTGTTTGTGGCAGCAAAATGAGCTTGGACTTGGGTTTGAGTAAGGAGATCAAAAATGGCAGCAAAAAGTGTTTAGAAAAGTAGATACGACGGAGACGTATCAATATACTAGTGTAGCTCTCCAAGGATCAAGCCCCACCTCCAATACCGAGCAATCAATATGGTAGTCCGAGTAACCAAGAATTTCTAATGTTATTTCATTGTTCCAAAAAATGCCTATACCTCCACTTCTACCACGACTGTCAATTGCAAAGCTATTATCATAACAAAAAGTGCCTACTAACGCTTCTACCCTCGAGCCTTCTAGCTGAGTTTCCACAATACATAAGAATGTAGGGGTAAATTTGTTTGCGAACTTGCTAACCTCTCGAACTATCGCGGCTTTGCCCGCACCCCGACAGTTCCAGCAGAGCACACTCATTGGGCCTGGTGGTGCCCCTCGAAGGAGCCCGCCAATTTCTTTACTGCTGAGATTGCTCCCTCGGAGTCCTCGTCCATCTTCTTGGTTCTCTTCAAGTCCCTTTGCGGTGGGGGACCCACTCCCGTAAAACCCACCAGCTCAATTGCAAGTGAGTTCACTTTTTCCACTGCAGGTTCATAGTTATGTTGAGGCGTGGTGTGTTTGGCCCCCAAATCAGCTCCCACGTTCCTCTTCCTGCTCCAGTCGTCCATATACGCATCACTAGCCACCTTGTTCGGGTCCTCATCTGCATGATATGCATCCTGAGTGTATCTCTCTGTCATGTCGCCTCTGCCCCCTCGGATTGACCACTTGAGCGGCCCCCTGATCGGCCGCCCCTACGCCCACCTCGCTGGCTACGGCCTTCTCCCGAGCCTCGCCCAGTAAGCATGACCCAGTTGGCTCGAAGATCCTTGAACACAAGGGTTGACGGAGGGTGAACACCATTGCCGTGTTCCTTAAATTGGTGACCAAGCATGTCACACACAACGCACCAGTCGGGAAGCTTTTCGTACTTAACTCTGTAGATTTTTCTCTTCCCATCTCTGATCATAGACACTGCATTCTAGAGAGGTTTATAGACATTGATTCTAATCCACACTCGATGAAAGTTTCCAACAAAATCATGTGAGTTAGGTTCGGAGAAGAGCACTTCTCCCACCTTAGCAGCTAGCGGGGTCACCAGGTGGGCATACAGGTCTGGTACATCATGGATTTGAATCCATATGTTGATTGTCTCAAGCTTAACAGTGGAAGGCTTCGAGATCCCATCATATGGCAGTAGAATCATCGCATCTCCTCTAAAATTCCATGGACCATCATTCATGACTCTCTCCCAATCACCAAGACAAGTGAATAGGACAGTGTATAAGTTTTATTCCAAAGGTTTAAACCTAGCCTCCCGTGCAATGTCCCATGCCGCTCTCATGTTTCTGTAAAACCAAGTCTGAATGTAGGTCTTTGTGGTATTAACCCTAGCTAGGGCTATCCATCTAGGCCCCTCCGACGGCGCAGCTTGCTCATCGAAGACCACATAGTCCAAGTCCTACTCTCTCAGGCCCAGCTCCTTCATCATCTTCTCGACATCACTGATTCCCGAGGAACTCGAAGCCCCGGAAGTCGCCATTAGATCTCTCACCCAAAGAACAGATTGGGTCGTTTGGGGGAAGCCCTAGTTTCCACCGACCCCTCCCCTCGTCACGAGCGTGAGGACGACCTGGGTGGCCGCCCCCAATGGTACACGGGCGAGAGCGGGGATTGATCGGTGGTAGGGGAGCAAAGACTCGAAGGCGACAAAAATCTCCCTGGGAGAAAAACTCAAAACCTAGCTAGAGGAAAAAAAATTGTCTCTTATTTACATTTAGAAAACACACAAATAATACTACTAAAGAAAATAGCTACATGCCTTTTAGTGAAGAACTAATGGGCCTAAGAGGCACAATAAGGGGTGGCACCCCCTAATAGCTTATTGGACAAGCTAGGTGGGGCGCAAGGGAGATGGAGGTGGACTCCTCCTCCTTGGCATGCCCCAAGGGAGGGATTCCCCTCGTCCAAGTTGGCTAGGATCCCTCCCACACCTATATATCATGAGACACAAGTTCTCCCTTGATGTCAGGCGCCCCTTCTCTCCCTCTAGTTCTAGTTCTCGTCTAGTTTGATATAGATTAGATTTAGTTCTAGCTCTTCCTAATCCTCATAATAGAGAAGCCCTATGCAATTATCTTCTTGTCCCTCTAATTCTCCGGAGAAAATTAGCTCTAGACAGTGAAGCGCTGCCGGATCGTAAAGCATGTACTCTTGCAATTTGTAGCGAGGTCGTGCTTTCGGTATTCGGAATGAGGGATCGTTCATGAATGGTTCGAGGGACTTCATCGACGATCTACACCAACTCTTCTTCAGCTCCACCTCAAAGTTGGTAACTATCCGACCTAAACTACTAATGCATCTTCATAATGTTCCTAATTTGATTGTAGGAATTTTTTTTGTTTTCTACTATGTTTCCCAACAAAGAGAACCTAAGTCGGCTGAGTGGATCGGTTGCACTGAGAACTTGGAAAACAATGTGGTCGTCTGATGTAGCAGAAAAATTTGAAAATTTTGCATGGAAAACTTTGTTGAGAGTTCTTTCCTGCTACGGTATTTTGGCAAATAGACATATTATTACGTCTAGTCAGTGCCCTCGATGCCCTTTGGAATGTGAAGATATAAAGCATATGTTGTTTGGTTGTAACTATGCAAAGGAAATATGGAGTAGATTAGGACTGTTGGAGATGGTGGAAACTGTTATGGCTAATGATTGTTCGAACGAATCAATCTTGGAAGAGCTTCTCCATGCAAGAGAGGTAACATCAAGGAACTGTTGTTGACTACAGCTTGGTATATTTGGTGTCGGCGTAGGCAACATGTATTTGTATAGGAGGAGTTCGGCATCTGTTGCAGATATGTCTATCCAAGTTATTACCATGAACAATATAAGGGTAGAAAGGAAGAACGTGGTAAGAGAAAAAAAGTGAATGAAAGAAACCAAGAGAATGGTTTATGAGCATTAATGTGGATGCATCTTTGGATAATAACAATCACATGGGCGGTACTGGAGCAGTGGTGAGAGATACTAAGATGGGAAGATTCCTAGATGCATGTAACGAACAAGTCACTTTTGCCGTTGATGCGGCAATCGCGGAGGTGTTGTGGAACGTAGCAGAAATTCAAAATTTTCTACGCATCACCAAGATCAATCTATGGAGTAATCTAGCAATGAGGGGAAGGAGAGTGCATCTACATACCCTTGTAGATCACTAAGCGGAAGCCTTCAAGTGAACGGGGTTGATGGAGTCGTACTCGTCGTGATCCAAATCACCGATGATCCTAGTGCCGAACGGACGGCACCTCCGCGTTCAACACACGTATAGCCCGGTGACGTCTCCTACACCTTGATCCAGCAAGGGGAGAAGGAGAGGTTGGGGAAGACTCCATCCAGCAGTAGCACAATGGCGTGGTATTGGTGGAGGAGCGTGGTACTCCAGCGGGGCTTCGCCAAGCACCGCAAGAGACGAGGAGGGAGAGGGTTAGGGTTGCGCCAAGAAGGAGATGTTCTCGTCTGTATGGCAGCCCAAAACCCCCACTATATATAGGGGAAAGGGAGGGGCTGAGCCCCCACCTAGGTTTCCACCCCTAGGGGTGGCGGCCAGCCCTAGATACCATCTAGGGGGCGGCCAAGGGGGAAGAGAGGGGGGCGCACCACTAGGTGGGCCTTAGGCCCATCTAAGCCTAGGGTTTCCCCCTTTTCCCTTCTCTCTTCGCCTTGGGCCCTGGTGGGGGGCGCACCAGCCCAACTGGGGCTGGTCCCCCTTCACACTTGGCCCACGCAGCCCTCTGGGGCAGGTGGCCCCACCTGGTGGACCCCCGGGACCCTCCCGGTGGTCCCGGTACGTTACCGATAGCACCCGAAACTTTCCGGTGACCAAAACAGGACTTCCCATATATAAATCTTTACCTCCGGACCATTCCGGAACTCCTCGTGATGTCCGGGATCTCATCCGGGACTTCGAACAACATTCTGTAACCACGTATATCTATTCCCTATAACCCTAGCGTCATCGAACCTTAAGTGTGTAGACCCTACGGGTTCGGGAACCATGCAGACATGACCGAGACAACTCTCTGGTCAATAACCAACAGCGGGATCTGGATACCCATGTTGGCTCCCACATGTTCCATGATGATCACGTCGGATGAACCACGATGTCTAGGACTTAATCAGTCCCGTATTCAATTCCCTTTGTCTAGCGGTATTGTACTTGCCCGAGATTCGATCGTCGGTATCCCGATACCTTGTTCAATCTCGTTACCAGCAAGTCTCTTTACTCGTTCCGAAACACATCATCCCGTGATCAACTCCTTGGTCACATTGTGCACATTATGATGGTGTCCTACCGAGTGGGCCCAGAGATACCTCTCCGTTTACACGGAGTGACAAATCCTAGTCTCAATTCGTGCCAACCCAACAGACACTTTCGGAGATACCTGTAGTGTACCTTTATAGCCACCCAGTTACGTTGTGACGTTTGGCACACCCAAAGCACTCCTACGGTATCCGGGAGTTGCACAATCTCATGGTCTAAGGAAATGATACTTGACATTAGAAAAGCTTTAGCATACGAACTACACGATCTTTGTGCTAGGCTTAGGATTGGGTCTTGTCCATCACATCATTCTCCTAATGATGTGATCCCGTTATCAATGACATCCAATGTCCATGGTTAGGAAACTGTAACCATCTATTGATCAACGAGCTAGTCAACTAGAGGCTTACTAGGGACATGGTGTTGTCTATGTATCCACACATGTATCTGAGTTTCCTATCAATACAATTCTAGCATGGATAATAAACGATTATCATGAACAAGGAAATATAATAATAACCAATTTATTATTGCCTCTAGGGCATATTTCCAACAGGAGGCTCTAGCTATTCAGATAATAATTAATAAAGTGGCCGTATGCATCGCCCAGATGCAGAGGCCGGGGGTCCTCCTTCTTTTCTAAAAAAAGCTATTCGGAGAGGCTTGGCATTGGCAAATGATATGAGCTTGAACAATATAGTTATCCAAACTGATGTCTCGAAGCCATTGAAACGATTGACAGTTGAGATTTTCATCCATGGTTGCCGCTCCATATTGTGAGGATATTTGTATGCAGGCTACTAATTTCAGTAGACTTGAATTTAAATGTTGTAACAAGAGCATCTACAGCCGGACGCTTTAAGTCATCTCTCATACATCCGCGGACGCGCCCGGTTAGTGACCGGACAGTAAAGAGAAGAAAAAACATGACCCAACTGAACCCCTTATATCATCCCTATACTCCCGGGTAGTTAAAAGATATGTTTAGGGTTTTACGTGGGTGGCTAACATCCAGCCTCATGTCTCGATATATAGATGATCAGAATACAATTACTTACGTATACATGTACAATATGCTAGACCCTATTTTACATGCCCCCTCAATATGAACTACATACAAGATTCAGATTGGTTTTAAAGCGGTCTAGCATCTGTCGAGTAGCGGGTTTAGTAAATACATCCGCTAACTGATCATCAGTTGAGATGAACCTGACTTCCAGTTTACCAACAGCTACTCGTTCTCTCACAAAATGGAAATCAATCTCAATGTGTTTGGTCCGAGCATGAAACGCTAGGTTGTCCATCAGGTAAGTTGCCCCTAAGTTATCACACCATAATATGGGTGTGCGTTGCCGTGTGACTCCAAGTTCTGTGAGAACTGTATCTATCCAAATGGCTTCGGCTGCACCATTGGCCAATGACTTATACTATGCCTCGGTGGTAGACCTCGAGACTATAGGCTGCTTCTTGGAACTCTAAGATATAAGATTGGGTCCAACAAATACAGTAAAGCCACTAGTAGAACGCATGTCATCAACACAACCTGCCCAGTGGCTACCTCTTGAGCACTGCGTTGGTTTTCCCTTGAAGAGGAAAGGGTGATGCAATAAAGTAGCGTAAGTATTTCCCTCAGTTTTTGAGAACCAAGGTATCAATCCAGTAGGAGATCACGCTCAAGTCCCATCCACCTACACAAACAAATAAGAACCTCGCAACCAACGCGATAAAGGGGTTGTCAATCCCTTCACGGTCACTTACGAGAGTGAGATCTGATAGATATGATAAGATAATATTTTTGGTATTTTTATGATAAAGAGAAATAAAGATGCAAAGTAAAATAAACGGAGATAGAAATAACTAAGTGTTGGAAGATTAATATGATGGAAGATAGACCCGGGGGCCATAGGTTTCACTAGTGGCTTCTCTCAAGAGCATAAGTATTACGGTGGGTAAACGAATTACTGTCGAGCAATTGATAGAATTGAGCATAGTTATGAGAATATCTAGGTACGATCATGTATATAGGAATCACGTCCTTGACAAGTAGACCGAAATGATTCTGCATCTACGACTATTACTCCACACATCGACTGCTATCCAGCATGCATGCATCTAGGGTATTAAGTTCATAAGAATAGAGTAATGCTTTAAGGAAGAGGACATGATGTAGAGGGATAAACTCATGCAATATGGTATAAACCCCATATTTTTAGCCACGATGGCAACAATACAATACATGTCGTTTCCCTTTCTGTCACTGGGATCAAGCACCGCAAGATTGAACCCAAAGCTGAGCACTTATCCCATTGCAAGAAAGATCAATCTAGTAGGCCAAACCAAACTGATAATTCGAAGAGACTTGCAAAGATAAACAAATCATACATAAAATAATTCAGAGGAGATTCAAATATTGTTCATAGATAAACTTGATCATAAACCCACAATTCATCGGATCTCGACAAACACACCGCAAAAGAAAATTACATTGAATAGATCTCCAAGAAGATCGAGGAGAACTTTGTATTGAGATCCAAAGAGAGAGAAGAAGCCATCTAGCTAATAACTATGGACCCGTAGGTCTGAAGTAAACTACTCACATATCACCGAAGAGGCCATGGAGTCGATGTAGAGGCCCTCCGTGATCAATACCCCCTCTGGCGGAGCTCCGGAAAAGGCCCCGAGATGGGATATCTCGGGTACAGAAGGTTGTAGCGGTGGAATTAGGTTTTCATTGTGCTCCTGGATGTTTGGGGGGGTACATGTATATATATAGGAGGAAGAAGTACGTCGGTGGAGCAACG
Organism: Triticum dicoccoides; assembly: GCF_002162155.2. Classification (NCBI taxonomy): domain Eukaryota; kingdom Viridiplantae; phylum Streptophyta; class Magnoliopsida; order Poales; family Poaceae; genus Triticum; species Triticum dicoccoides. Next base: position 528,157,366 of record NC_041382.1, read on the forward strand.
AGGGGCCCATGAGGGTGGAGGGAGCGCCTAGGGGGGTAGGCACGCCCCCTGCCTCGTGGCCTCCTCGATTGTTTCTTGACGCCCACTCCAAGTCTCCTAGATCAAGTTTGTTGAGAAAATCACATTCCCGAAGGTTTCATTCTGTTTGGACTTCGTCTGATATTCCTTTTCTACAAAACACTGAAATAGGCAAAAAAACAACAATTTGGGCTAGGCCTCCGGTTAATAGGTTAGTCCCAAAAATGATATAAAAGTGTAAAATAAAGCCCATTAACATCCAAAACAGATAATATAATAGCATGGAGCAATCAAAAATTATAGATACGTTGGAGACATATCAAGCATCCCCAAGCTTAATTCTTGCTCGTCCTCGAGTAGGTAAATGATAAAAGAAGAATTTTTGATGTGGAATGCTTTCTAACATATTTCTCAATGTAATTTTTTCTTTATTGTGGCATGAATATTCAGATCCGAAAGATTCAAGATAAAAGTTTAATATTGACATAAAAATAATAATACTTCAAGCATACTAACTAAGCAATCATGTATTCTCAAAATAGCATGGCCAAAGAAAGTTATCCCTACAAAATCATATAGTCTGTCTATGCTCTATCTTCACCACACAAAATATTTAAATCATCCACAACCCCGATGAGAAGCCAAGCAATTGTTTCATACTTTTGATGTTCTCAAACTTTTTCAATCTTCACACAATATATGAGCGTGAGCCATGGATATAGCACTATGGTGGAATAAAATGGTGGTTGTGGAGAAGACAAAAAGGAGAAGATAGTCTCACATCAACTAGGCGTATCAATGGGCTATGGAGATTCCCATCAATAGATATCAATGCGAGTGAGTAGGGATTGCCATGCAACGGATGCACTAGAGCTATAAGTATATGAAAGCTCAACAAAAGAAACTAAGTGGGTGTGCATCCAACTTGCTTGCTCATGAAGACCTAGGGCATTTTGAGGAAGCCCATCATTGGAATATACAAGCCAAGTTCTATAATGAAAAATTCCCACTAGTATAAGAAAGTGATATCTCAAGAGACTCTCTATATGAAGAACATGGTGCTACTTTGAAGCACAAGTGTGGAAAAAGGATAGTAGCATTGTCCCATCTCTCTTTTTCTCTCATTTTTAAATTTGGGCCTTCTTTCTTTTTTTTAATTTTGGCCTCTTTTCTCTTTTTTCGTCTAGAGTCTCATCCCGACTTCGTAGTCTCCATCATCCTTTCCTCACTTGGGACAATGCTCTAATAATAATGATCATCACACTTTATTTACTTAGAACTCAAGAATTACAACTCAATACTTAGAACAAAATATGACTCTATGTGAATGCCTCCGGCGGTGTAACGGGACGTGGAATGATGCATGAGTGACATGTATGAAGAATTATGAACGGTGGCTTTGCCACAAATACGATGTCAACTACATGATCGTGCAAGCAATATGACAATGATGAAGCGTGTCATAATAACGGAACGGTGGAAAGTTGCATGGAAATATATCTCGGAATGGCTATGGAAATGCCATAATAGGTAGGTATAGTGGCTGTTTTGAGGAAGGTATATGGTGGGTTTATGGTACCGGCGAAAGTTGCGCGATACTAGAGAGGCTAGCAATGGTGGAAGGGTGAGAGTGCGTATAATCCATGGACTCAACGTTAGTCATAAAGAACTCACATACTTATTGCAAAAATCTATTAGTTATCGAAACAAAGTATTACGCGCATGCTCCTAGGGGGATATATTGGTAGGAAAAGACCATCGCTCGTCCCTGACCGCCACTCATAAGGAAGACAATCAATAAATAAATCATCCTCTGACTTCATCACATAACGGTTCACCATACGTGCATGCTACGGGAATCACAAACTTCAACACAAGTATTTCTCAAATTCACAACTACTCAACTAGCATGATGATACGTCTCCAACGTATCTATAATTTTTGATTGTTCCATGCTATTATATTATCAGCCTTGGATGTTTTATATGCATTTATATGCTATTTTATATGATTTTTGGGACTAACCTATTAACCCAGAGCCCAGTGCCAGTTTCTATTTTTTCCTTGTTTTAGAGTATCGCAGAAAAGGAAAATCAAACTGAGTCCAATTGACTTGAAACTTCACGGAACTTATTTTTGAAACGGAAGCAATGCAGAAGACTTGGGGTGTACGTAAGGGAAGCAACGAGGAAGGCACGAGGCAGGGGGCGCGCCCACCCCCCTGGGCGTGCCCCCCACCCTCGTGGGCCCCTCGTGGCTCCACTGACGTATTTCTTCCTCCTATATATATCCATATACCCTAAAAACTTGCGGGATCACAATAGATCGGGAGTTCCGCCGCCAGAAGCCTCCGTAGCCACCGAAAACCAATCTCGACCCGTTCCGTCACCCTGCCGGAGGGGGCAATCCCTCTCCGGTGGTCATCTTCATCATCCTGGTGCTCTCCATGTTGGAAATATGCCCTAGAGGCAATAATAAAATGGTTATTATTATATTTCCTTATTCATGATAATTGTCTATTGTTCATGCTATAATTGTGTTATCCAGAAATCGTAATACATGTGTGAATACATAGACCACAACATGTCCCTAGTGAGCCTCTAGTTGACTAGCTTGTTGATCAACAGATAGTCATGGTTTCCTGACTATGGACATTAGATGTCATTGATAACGGGATCACATCATTAGGAGAATGATGTGATGGACAAGACCCAATCTTAAGCATAGCACAAGATCGTGTAGTTCGTCTGCTAGAGCTTTTCTAATGTCAAGTATCCTTTCCTTAGACCATGAGATTGTGCAACTCCCGGATACTGTAGGAATACTTTGGGTGTGCCAAACGTCACAACGTAACTGGGTGACTATAAAGGTGCACTACGGGTATCTCCGAAAGTGTCTGTTGGGTTGGCACGAATCGAGACTGGGATTTGTCACTCCACATGACGGAGAGGTATCTCTAGGCCCACTCGGCAAGACATCATCATAATGAGCTCAATGTGACTAAGGGTTGGTCACGGGATGATGTGTTGCGGAACGAGTAAAGTGACTTGCCGGTAATGAGATTGAATGAGGTATTGGGATACCGACAATCGAATCTCGGGCAAGTAACGTACCGATTGACAAAGGGAATTGAATACGCGATTGATTGAATCCTCGACATCGTGGTTCAACCGATGAGATCATCGTGGAACATGTGGGAGCCAACATGGGTATCCAGATCCCACTGTTGGTTATTGGCCGGAGAGTTGTCTCGGTCATGTCTGCATGGTTCCCGAACCTGTAGGGTCTACACACTTAAGGTTCGGTGACGCTAGGGTTGTAGAGATATTAGTATGCGGTAACCCGAAAGTTGTTCGGAGTCCCGGATGAGATCCCGGACATCACGAGGAGTTCCGGAATGGTCCGGAGGTAAATATTTGTATATATGAAGTCCAGTTTCGGCCACCGGGAAAGTTTCGGGGGTCACAGGTATTGTATCGGGACCACCGGAAGGGTCCCGGGGGTCCACCGGGTGGGGCCACCTATCCCGGAGGGCCCCATGGGCTGAAGTGGGAAGGGAACCATCCCCTGGTGGGCTGGTGCGCCCCCATTGGGCCTCCCTTGCGCCTAGGGTTGGAAACCCTAAGGGGGTGGGGGTGCCTCCACCTGGCTTGGGGGCCAAGACACCCCCTAGGCCGCCCCCCATTAGATGGGATCTCTAGGGGCCGGCACCCCCAGGCCCCCTATATATAGTGGAGGGGAGGGAGGGCAGCCGCACCCAAGTCCCTGGCGCCTCCCTCCCTCCCGTGACACCTCTTCCTCCCCGCTTGCGCTTGGCGAAGCCCTGCCGGGATCCCGCTACTTCCACCACCACGCCGTCTTGCTGCTGGATCTCCATCAACCTCTCCTTCCCTTGCTGGATCAAGAAGGAGGAGACGTCTCTCCCAACCGTACGTGTGTTGAACACGGAGGTGCCGTCCGTTCGGCGCTCGGTCATCGGTGATTTGGATCACGACGAGTACGACTCCATCAACCCCGTTCTCTTGAATGCTTCCGCTTGCGATCTACAAGGGTATGTAGATGCACTCCTCTCCCTCTCGTTGCTAGATGACTCCATAGATTGATCTTGGTGATGCGTAGAAAATTTTAAATTTGTGCTACGATCCCCATCACTCCATGACGAGGAGGGAGTAGTTCTCCCTCGGGGCTAAGGGTATGTACTAGTAGCTATGTGTTTGATCTCTCTCTCTCGCGCGCGTTCTGAGGTGGCACAATCTTGATGTATCGCGAGCTTTGCTATTATAGTTGGATCTTATGATGTTTCTCCCCCTCTACTCTCTTGTAATGGATTGAGTTTTCCCTTTGAAGTTATCTTATCGGATTGAGTCTTTAAGGATTTGAGAACACTTGATGTATGTCTTGCGCGGGATACCTGTGGTGACAACGGGGTATTCTATGATCCACTTGCTGTATGTTTTGGTGATCAACTTGCGGGTTCCGTGACCTTGGGAATCTATGCATAGGGGTTGGCACACATTTTCGTCTTGACTCTCCGATAGAAACTTTGGGGCACTCTTTGAGGTTCTATGTGTTGGTTGAATAGATGAATCTGAGATTGTGTGATGCATATCGTATAATCATACCCACGGATACTTGAGGTGACATTGGAGTATCTAGGTGACATTAGGGTTTTGGTTGATTTGTGTCTTAAGGTGTTATTCTAGTACGAACTCTAGGGCTATTTGTGACACTTATAGGAATAGCCCAACGGATTGATTGGAAAGAATAACTTTGAGGTGGTTTCGTACCCTACCATAATCTCTTCGTTCGTTCTCCGCTATTAGTGACTTTGGAGTGACTCTTTGTTGCATGTTGAGGGATAGTTATATGATCCAATTATGTTATTATTGTTGAGAGGACTTGCACTAGTGAAAGTATGAACCCTAGGCCTTGTTTCAACGCATTGCAATACCGTTTACGCTCACTTTTATCATTAGTTACCTTGCTGTTTTTATATTTTCAGATTACAAAAACCTTTATCTACCATCCATATACTACTTGTATCACCATCTCTTCGCTGAACTAGTGCACCTATACAATTTACCATTGTATTGGGTGTGTTGGGGACACAAGAGACTCTTTGTTATTTGGTTGCAGGGTTGCTTGAGAGAGACCATCTTCATCTTACGCCTCCTACGGATTGATAAACCTTAGGTCATCCACTTGAGGGAAATTTGCTACTGTCCTACAAACCTCTGCACTTGGAGGCCCAACAACGTCTACAAAAAGAAGGTTGTGTAGTAGACATAACATGACTCTAATATCACCATCTCCATATCTCAAAACAATTATCAAGTATCAAACTTCTCATAGTATTTTATGCACTTATATGAAAGATTTATATTATTCCTAAAAGAGAATTTCCATGTTGTTCTACAGGACTCTCAAAATGATATAAGTGAAGCATGAGAGATCAATAGTTTCTATAAAACAAATCCACCACCATGCTCTAAAAGATATAAGTGAAGTACTAGAGCAAAAACTATATAGCTCAAAAGATATAAGTGAAGCACATAGAATATTCTATCAAATTCCAAATCATGTATGGCTCTCTCAAAAGGTGTGTACAGCAAGGATGATTGTGGTAAACTAAAAAGCAAAGACTCAAATCATACAAGATGCTCCAAGCAAAACACATATCATGTGGTGAATAAAAATATAGCTCCAAGTAAAGTTACCGGTAGACGAAGACGAAAGAGGGGATGCCTTCCGGGGCATCCCCAAGCTTAGGCTTTTTGGTGTCCTTGAATTTTACCTTGGGGTGCCATGGGCATCCCCAAGGTTAGGCTCTTCCCACTCTTTGTTCCATAATCCATCAAATCTTTACCCAAAACTTGAAAACTTCACAACACAAAACTCAAAATAGAAAATCTCCTGAGCTCCGTTAGCGAAAGAAAACAAAACACCACTTCAAGGTACTGTAATTAACTCATTCTTGATTTATATTAGTGTTAAACCTACTGTATTCCAACTTCTCTATGGTTTATAAACTCTTTTACTAGCCATAGATTCATCAAAATAAGCAAACAACACACGAAAAACAGAATCTGTCAAAAACAGAATAGTCTGTAGTAATCTATAGCTAACGCAAACTTCTGGAACCCCAAAAATTCTAAAATAAATTTCTGTACGTGAGTAATTTATATATTAATCATCTTCAAAAATTATTAACTAAATAGCACTCTCCAAATAAAAATGGCAGCAATTCTCGTGAGCGCTGAAGTTTCTGTTTTTTACAGCAAGATCAAAAAGACTTTCCCCAAGTCTTCCCAACGGTTCTACTTGACACAAACACTAATTAAACACAATAAACACAACCAAAACAGAGGCTAGATAAATTGTTTATCACTAAACAGGATCAAAAATCAAGGAATAAAAATAAAATTGGGTTGCCTCCCAACAAGCGCTATCGTTTACCGCCCCTAGCTAGGCATAAAAGCAAAGATAGATCTAGGTATTGCCATCTTTGGTAGGCAATCCATAAGTGGCTCTCATAATAGATTCATATGGTAATTTAATTTTCATTCTAGGAAAGTGTTCCATGCCCTTTCTTAATGGAAATTGGAATTTAATATTTCCTTCCTTCATATCAATAATTGCACCAATCGTTCTAAGGAAAGGTCTACCAAGAATAATAGGACATGAAGGATTGCAATCTATATCAAGAACAATGAAATCTACGGGCACATAGTTCCTATTTGCAACAATAAGAACATCATTAATTCTTCCCATAGGTTTCTTAATAGCGGAATCCGCAAGGTGCAAGTTTAAAGAACAATTATCAAAATCACGGAAAACTAGCAAATCACACAAAGTTTTTGCAATCGTGGAAACACTAGCACCCAAATCACACAAAGCATAGCACTCATGATCTTCAATTTTTATTTTTATTGTAGGTTCCCACTCATCATAAAGTTTTTCTTCATAAGATTGCATCAAAGCATCAACGGTATGTTTAGTAAAAGCTTAATTTTGACTATAAGCATGAGGAGAATTTAGCACAGATTGCAACAAGGAAATACAATCTATCAAAGAGCAATTATCATAATTAAATTCCTTGAAATCCAAGATAGTAGGTTCATTGATGTTTAAAGTTTTGACCTCTTCAATCCCACTTTTACCAATTTTTGCATCAAGATCTAAAAACTCTGAATTTTTGGAACGCCTTCTAGGTAAATGTGGCTCATCTTAATCCCATCATTATCAAGATTCATATTGCAAAACAAAGATTTAATAGGAGACACATCAATAACTTTTAGATCTTCATCTTTATTTTCATAAAAAAATCCGGCTTAGCGTCCATCTTATTAACTAAGGTGACCTGCTTATCCGAAATTTCAGCAATTAATTTTTCGAGATGAGCAATCTGAGATTTCAAACCATAAAATCCCTTAGACATATCATCGAGCTCTTTATTCATATAACCCATAAAGCTTTTTTGTTCCTTAAGCTCGTTCCTAAAGAAATTATTACGCTCAAATTGTAAAGTCATAAAACTCTTGACGTTGCTTTCGATCTCTTCTAACCTTTTAACGTGAAGATCACCAAATCTAGGTAGAGTCATCATGACAAGAAAGCAATCCAACACATGAGCAAACTAGAAGCAAGCGAAAAAGAGGTGAACGGAAAAAGAGAGGGTGAATAAAACGGCAAGGGTGAAGTAGGGGAGAGGAAAATGAGAGGCAAATGGCAAATAATGTAATGCGAGGGATAAGAGTTTGTGATAGGTACTTGGTATGTCTTGACTTGGCAACGGGGCTAGAAATGGCTCGTTGCCGGGAGTCAAATCTTGACTTGACTTGGCGCGAATCTCCCCGACAACGGCACCAGAAATCCTTCTTGCTACCTCTTGAGCACTGCGTTGGTTTTCCCTTGAAGAGGAAAGGGTGATGCAGCAAAGTAGTGTAAGTATTTCCCTCAGTTTTTGAGAACCAAGGTGTCAATCCAATAGGAGATCACGCTCAAGTCCCACGCACCTACACAAACAAATAAAAACCTCGCAACCAACGAGATAAAGGGGTTGTCAATCCCTTCATGGTCACTTACGAGAGTGAGATCTGATAGATATGATAAGATAATATTTTTGGTATTTTTATGATAAAGAGAAATAAAGATGCAAAGTAAAATAAATGGCAATAAAAATAACTAAGTGTTGGAAGATTAATATGATGGAAGATAGACCCGGGGGCCATAGGTTTCACTAGTGGCTTCTCTCAAGAGCATAAGTATTACTGTGGGTAAACGAATTACTGTCGAGCAATTGATAGAATTGAGCATAGTTATGAGAATATCTAGGTATGATCATGTATATAGGCATCACGTCCATGACAAGTAGACTAAAACGATTCTGCATCTACTACTATTACTCCACACATCGGTCGCTATCCAGCATGCATCTAGAGTATTAAGTTCATAAGAACAGAGTAATGCTTTAAGGAAGATGACATGATGTAGAGGGATAAACTCATGCAATGTGATATAAACCCCATCTTTTTATCCTTGATGGCAACAATATAATACGTGTTGTTTCCCTTTCTGTCACTAGGATCGAGCACCGCAAGATTGAACCCAAAGCTAAGCACTTATCCCATTGCAAGAAAGATCAATCTGGTAGGTCAAACCAAACTGATAATTAGAAGAGACTTGCAAAGATAAACCAACCATACATAAAAGAATCCAGTGGAGATTCAAATATTGTTCATAGATAAACTTGATCATAAACCCACAATTCATCGGATCTCGACAAACACATCGCAAAAGAAGATTACATCGAATAGATCTCCAAGAAGGTCGAGGAGAACGTTGTATTGAGATCCAAAGAGAGAGAAGAAGCCATCTAGATAATAACTATGGACCCGTAGGTCTGAAGTAAACTACTCACACATCACCGGAGAGGCCATGGAGTTGATGTAGAGGCCCTCCGTGATCAATGCCCCCTCCGGCGGAGCTCTGGAAAAGGCCCCGAGATGGGATCTCTCGGGTACAGAATGTTGCGGCAGTGGAATTAGGTTTTCGTGGTGCTCCTGGATGTTTGGGGGTACGTGGATATATATAGGAGGAAGAAGTGCGTCAGTGGAGCAACGAGGGGCCCACGAGGGTGGAGGGCGCGCCCAGGGGGTAGGCGCGCCCCCTGCCTCGTGGCCTCCTCGATTGTTTCTTGACGCCCACTCCAAGTCTCCTGGATCACGTTTGTTGAGAAAATCACGTTCCCGAAGGTTTCATTCCGTTTGGACTTCGTTTGGTATTCCTTTTCAGCGAAACACTGAAATAGGCAAAAAAACAGCAATTTGGGCTGGGCCTCCGGTTAATAGGTTAGTCCCAAAAATGATATAAAAGTGTAAAATAAAGCCCATTAACATCCAAAATAGATAATATAGTAGCATGGAGCAATCAAAAATTATAGATACGTTGGAGACGTATCACCAGTCTGCATCGGTGAATATACTGACTCCAGTAAATCCGGACTTACGAATCTGTAGTCCCGTGTCTAGCGTACCTTTGACATACCTCATAATATGCTTAACTGCTTCCCAATGTACTACGTAGGCTGAGACAGGAACTGGCACACTTTGTTCACGCAAAAGAAGATGTCTGGACGAGTGAGTGTCATATACTGAAGTGCTCCAACTACACTGCGATACCTGAAAGAATCATCGGAACTCAGTAATGCACCACTATGACGCGAGAGGCTCTCGGATGTGGCAAGAGGAGTGGAAGTGGACTTGCAGTTCTCCATGTTGACGCGATGAAGGAGATCAAGTGCATACTTCTTCTGCGTCAATGTCATGCCCCCTGAATGAAAGGACGCTTCCAGTCCAAGAAAGTACTCCAGTCGGCCCAAGTCTTTGATGGGAAAACTCGCAGACAAGGACTGCACAAGGCCATCCACCACAGTAGGTGTAGAACCAGCAATCACAATATCATCAACATACACTAGCATGTATATCTGGATAGGACCATGTGAAAAGATGAACAAGGACGCATCTGCCTTGGAGGGAACAAAACCAAGCTGTGAGAGACACTGACACAGCCGAGCATACCAGGCATGCAGCGACTGTTTGAGCCTGTAGATAGACCTCTGGAGTTTGCATACATGAGAGGGATAACGAGCATCCTCAAAATCAGGGGGCTGCTGCATGTAGACATCTTCGGCCAAAAAACCATGGAGAAAAGCATTACTCACATCAATCTGTCGAAGACTCCACCCGCGGGAGATAGCAAGAGAGAGGACCAGACGAACCGTGGCAGGCTTCACCACGGGGCTGAAAGTATCTCCATAGTCGATCCCTTGCTGTTGAGTAAAACCACGAGCAACAAGGCGAGCTTTGTGCTTGTCAACAGAACCATCCGGTCGATGCTTGGTATTAAAGATCCACTTGCAGCCCACAACATTAAAACCAGGAGGCCGAGGCACCAACACCCATGTGTGCGTATGACAAAGGGCAGCAAACTCCTCAGACATGGCGGCACGCCAAGCCGGTTCACCAAGAGCATCACGATGAGAAGTGGGTGCGGCAAAGAATGCACGCCGATGAGTGTTGTGCTGCACCGTGCCATCCGTGTATGTCTTGGGCTTACGCGTATGACCGCAGTGACGGGTGACCATAGTGTGCCTGGGAGCCACATCATCGGTAGATGGTGGCGGCGAGGACGGAGACCCGACCAGTGGTGTCGCCGCTGAACGGTCTTCAGCAGTAGGCGACACGGGCCGGGGGGACGCGTCGGGTTGGGCCGGACCAGGCGACGATGGAGAGCCAGGCGGAGACGGTAGTCCAGGGGACGCGGCTGGCGACCCGGCGACGACAGGTGAGGCAGGCCGGGCCAACCCAGGCGAGGCGGGAGATGCAACGGGCGACTCAGTCGGGCCCGCGGTCGCGCCAGCTGTTGAGGCAGACTGGGCCGTGGAGGCGTGGCATGCACGTCGGGGCCATTCACGTCGATCATGCCAGCGGATGCAGGTGCGGCGACGGGTTCCTGGGAAGAAATTAGAGCAGCATCTGCAAAAAACAAGTCACCTAACAAATATGACAGGTCGTATCTCCGGACATGGACATCCGAAACCGGATCATTAGATGGAAAAGTGAGGGCGTGCTCAATAGAAGCAATGTCAACAGAGACACCTGGGCTGGAGTAAGGGAAAACTGACTCGTCGAAGACAACATCACGAGAGATATAGATCCTACCCGAGGTGCGATCAAGACACTTATAGCCCTTATGCAGAGGGCTATAGCCAAGGAAAACACACATCTTGGAACGAAACTCCAGCCTGTGTGAGCATTATACTTGCGGAGACTAGGCCAGCAAGCACACCCAAAAATCCTAAGAGAGGAATAATTGGGCTAAACATGAAACAGACGGAACAGGGGCATGTCCTTGTTGAGAACCGGAGTGGGCATACGGTTGATGAGATAGCATGCCGTAAGAAAGGCCTCATCCCAAAACCGGAGTGGGAGAGACGAATGTGCCAGTAAGGCGAGGCTGGTCTTGACCAAATGACGGTGTTTGCGCTCGGCAATACTGTTCTACTGAGATGTATGTGGACATGACACACGGTGGGAGATGCCGGTGCATTGAAAATAGCGATGGATCTTGTGGTATTCACCACTCCAGTCGGACTGAACGACCTTTATTTTGCAATCCCAAAGGCATTCGACATGAGCCTGAAAGTTATAGAAGACTTGCTCAACATCAGACTTATGTTTAAGCAAATAAATCCAAGTGAAGCGCGTGTAGTCATCAACAAAGCTAGCATAATACTTGTACCCCCCCCCCCGAAGACGCAATAGCGGGACCCTGAACATCTGAATTAATTAATTCAAGAGGTCCATTAGTGACATGATAAGACATAGAATATGGTAGTTGATGACTCTTAGCACGTTGACATGCATCACCCACTAATGGTGAAGTATTTGGAGTAGAACATGGAAGGTCATGGCTCCGAACAATGGAGGTGACCACATTATTGGTAGGGTGACCAAGACGTTGATGCCATTGCGAGGATGAAATTCGGACACTGGATGAAGCATGGCGAGATTACGAGGATGATGCGCGAGCAAAGGGAATCGGGTAGACCCCTCCCCGACTCCTACCTTGAAGAATGACGCGCCTGGTTGCTTTGTCCTTAACAAAGAAAAGACGACAGTGAAACTCAGCAAACACGTCATTATCACAAACAAGGCGATAGACCGAAAGAATATGCTCTCGGATGTGTGGAACATGCAAGATGTTGTGTAGTTTGAGAGATGAACCGGGTAAACGGGAATGATCAATGTGTGAAATAGACAAACCTGCACCATTGGCCACTTGAACCTGGTCCTTGCCATCATAGCGCTCGTGAACCTGGAGACGTTCAAGATCACTTGTGAGGTGATCCGTAGCCCCGGTGTCCAGTACCCAAGGATAGTCGACGGTGTTGGTGGAGGCCGAGTTGGCGGAGCGAGTGGTGTTGTCCTAGTCATAGCGCTTGCGACAATCATCGGCCTCATGCCCCCACTTTTTACAAATTTGACACCGGGGGCACCATCGATTGTTGCGACGGCCACGGCCGCTGTTGTTGCCGCCGTTACCCCCGCCACCTTGTCGACCATTGCCTGCATAGGAGGGGACCATCGTTGCTGCCTTGGTGGCCGTGCCCGGGTTGGCCGTTGCCATCGGCCGAGCGACCCCCACCCTGGGAGGGGTAGGGCTCCGAGTAGGGAGCACGTCCGCCCTGGCCGTAGGGGCCGAAGCGAGCCACGGTGTTGGCCGAGGGAGTCCACCCCTCCGACGCACTCTGTTGAGCCTGCAATGCTTCGAACGACAATACGAGCGAGTAGAAGCTGGAGTAGGGCATAGGTGCGTTACTCACACCCAAGGAGGCGGCGATGGGGTTGTAGGCGGAGCCGAGTCCTGTGAGGATATGATCAATGAGCTCATCATCACTAATCGGAGAGCCGGCAGCAGCCATGGTGTCAGCGAGGGCCTTCATCTTGTGCATGTACTCAGCCGCGGACATCTCCTCCTTCCTCAGCGTTTGAAGTTGACGCCGGATGTGACGGACGTTGGCGTGACTCTACACGCGATACATGGCACCGACGGCCGTCCATACTGCCTGTGCCGTCTCGCAGCTGATGAGTTGACAGGCGATGTCCTCCTCCATGGAGGTGAGAAGGAGGTCCTTGACCTTCTGATCCCGAGTCTACCAGTGGTGGTACACCGGGTTAGCGGTGGTCATCGCGGCATCACCAGTCCCGACGACGATGGTCTTGTCAGGTGCTGCCGTGGTGCTGTCCAGGTAGCCATGGAGGTTGGCGCCGGCTAAGACAGTGCCGGCGATGCCTCCCCACAACATGAAGTTGTGGCGGCCAAGGCGGACGGAGATCGCCGGAATGGCGAGGGCGGCGGGAATGGTGGCAGCTGCAGGCAAGCTGATGGTGCCGACGCTGTTGGAGAGCGAAAGGGCGGCAGACGATATCGCGGTGGCGCGGAGGAGGGCTGAAAGTGCTAGTGATCGACTAGAGGGGGGTGAATAGGCGATTTTTATGAAAGTCTTCAAAACATGGAAGTTTCGAAGACAAACGATAGAAATAAACCTATTACCATGCAGCGGAAGGTAGACTACACTAGGCAAGCCATAGTCAAGTATTCAATGGAGTGAAAAGCACAATGACTAATAACAGCTAGGCAGTAAAGATCGGGTAGGAAGATATTGTGAAGCCAATCAGAACAAGCAGTCACTCAGTGAAGACAAAAGATAATGCAATCATACAATGACTTCACAAGGACCAACAGTAAGTAAAGGGAAGGGAAGGATGAATCCAGTGACTCGTTGAAGACAATGATTTGTTGGACCAGTTCCAGTTGCTATGACAACTGTACGTCTGGTTAGGGAGGCTGAGATTCAACTCAGAAGACCTCATCTTCACCTTATTCCCCTTGAGCTAAGGACACCCAGTGCTTGCCCAATCACTCTAGTCAGTCTTCAAGGTAGACTCCCAAACCTTCACAGACTTCGTTCACTGGCAATCCACAATGACTCTTGGATGCTCAGAACTCGATGCCTAACCGGCTGGAGGATTCACGGTCCTCAAGTGTAATAAGTCTTCAGATCACACAGACAGGAAGACTTCAGTGATGCCTAACACTCTTTGGCTCTGGGTGGTTAGGGCTTTATCCTCGCAAGGAATTCTCTCGCAAAGGCTTCGAGGTGGGTTTCTCTCAAACGACAAAACTCGTACACTAACTCTGAGCAGCCAACCGTTTATGATTGTAGGAGGTGGGCTATTTATAGCTACTAGGCAACCCGACCTGATTTGTTCGAAATGACGCTGGGTCACTAAGGAACTGACACGTGTTCCAATGATCAGATTTGAAACACACACGACAACTTTACTTGGGCTATAAGCAAAGCTGACTTATCCAACTGTGGACAAGATTTGCTCTCATAGTCTTCACTCGAAGATATAGGATTTTGGTTAAGCATCACTTCAGTCATTCTAACTGGTTCACTTGGACCCCACTTAACAGTACGGTGGTTCCTATGACTCAACAAAGAAAAACACAGAACGACGAAACTGCTAAGTCTTCGCGCTCCATAGTCTTCACGTGATGTCTTCTCTTGTCATAGTCTTCAATGTGAATGTCTTCACATACCACCTTTGACTTCAATGTCTTCATACATTTTTAGGGGTCATCTTTGGTAGGAAAACCGAATCAATGAGGGACTTCTACCTGTGTTATCCTGCAATTCTCACAAGCACATTAGTCCCTCAACTAGGTTTGTCGTCAATACTCCAAAACCAACTAGGGGTGGCACTAGATGCACTTACAATCTCCCCCTTTTTGGTGATTGATGACAAACTGGCTGAAGTTTTCAACGGGGAATAAAATATGTGAAATTGTAAAGGATAGGGGATTGTCTTCATAAGTGGCAAAGGCTCCCCCTGAAGATGTGCATATAAGTAATTTTCTTTTGGTATACAAATGCACATGGCAGGTTGTACTTGTGGAGATCCTCTTCAACTTATGATGACAATTCATCATGCATGAAAAGTATGTGAAGATAATGACATGCATAATGAAAAATGGACGTCTGCAGAATGACCTAAGTGCGGAAGTTATCATCGCACATGCGGAATTTATCATCGCATCACAGAATAGCAAATAAGTAGCAGACGACCATCTAGTTTAAGTGTTACAACTCAAAGAACCAAATGTATCAGAAAGCGAGAGTTGTAAACACTAGGCAAAATATAAAACCACCGCCCATATGGACCCGCTTGAAGACTATCAAACTCATATGCTTTTCCCCCTTTTGTCAGCAAGGACCAAAAAGGTTTGAAGACATAGAGCACCTACTCGTTCCCTTGAGGAGTTGGTGAAGCAGCAGGGTCGTCGGTGTTGGTTGGCGGTGCAGACAAACTTGGTGCGGTGTTGATTCACGCTGAAGGTGGAGGAGGTGAAGTTGCATCATCTTGGTCATCGATGACTCTAGCATTTACGGTCGCAGCTGAGGACGAGTATTCAGAGTCTTCAAGTGAGGGAGTCCGACGCAAGTGAGCATTTCTGGGAGGAGTTGAGTCAAACTTGAAGCGTTCGGTGAAGCCATCATCATGCAGATCAGCTTCAGCAGTCAGTAGGGTCAAACTCTTCCACGACCTCCGACAGGTTTCATGAGTGACAAAGGCATTCTTGGTGGCAAGATTGCTAATGCGGTTGACATCCACCAAGAGGCTTTGCATCTGACGCTTAAGCCAGTCGTGATGTTTGTCCTATTTCTGATGCAGCGCGACGAGAAGCTCTCGGTTGTTGAGGACACGAGATCGTCTTTGAGGCCTTTGCGCAATGGTGCTACCAGTGACGTCAGTTTGAGCACGAGGGACACTTGTGTTTCCAGCAAGGGGATAAACACGAGAAACTGCCGGAATCCCTTCAATGGGCTGGGTGAAGCTTTGGTGATCAACATTGTGAAGATAAATGGGATCTTTAGCAGGTTCTGGGTAAATGGCTTCAACTGATAGATCAACCTCGGGCAAGAATATAAGATGATTGCGCGCAGATGACTGATAGTTGAAGGCGGAGTGACGCTTTATCAGACGCATGACCCATGGAGCATAGAATTTCAACCCAAAGATGTCAGAGCCAGACGCAGCCAACTGCCTGATGAAGAAGTCTTGAGCATTGAAGCTGATGCCATTGAAGATATAGAAAACCAAAGTCTTCATTGCTCCTTGAAGCTTCGCTGCAGATGAGTGTCCTTTGACAGGCCATAGAGTCTTCCTGATGATGTGGTAAATGGTGCGAGGCAGGTACTCTAGGTCTTCAACAAAGAACTCAGATGGGTATTCGGCGTCGTGAGGCAGAGGCTTCATCATGCTCAGCATTTGACTCATGTTGGGTTCTGGCTTCTGAAAGATGCTTTCCAAGGCATTTTGATGTTGTTGACAACCTGGTATTCACCAGGAGTGGGCAGGCCTGTGAGCTCAATGATATCAAGAGCTTTAGCTTCATGATGGACATTGCCTGTCATCCACTCAAGGACCCAAGTCTGCGGATCCCTGTTGTAGCCTCGAATATGAAGAGTGGCATAGAATTGAAGCAGCAATTCTTCGTTCTATGCTCCCAGTGACGAACTGCAACAAACCAGCATCTCTGAAACAGTCTAATGCTTCTTCAAGGCAGGGCAGTCCAGCTATAGCTTCAGAGTCGAGGCCCATATGTGGAAATATGCGCCCTTGATTGTATAGGACACAGGAATAGTAGTTGCGCTGCTGATAGCTCCAGAACCGATCAGAGGAAATGCGCGGTCTTGTATAAGGGTTCTTGGAGCTATTGAAGAAGGTATTATGTGCCACGAAGCCATTTGCATTAAAGACCCCAGGTGAAGTGACAGTGCCTGGGAATCGTGGAAGTCTTGGCTTGGGCTTTTGGACTTGAGGCCTGTGCTCGACGTGGTACTCAAATTGTGGACCAGCAGCAGGTGGAGGAGTCAGAATGGGCCATCGAACCATAACCGGCTGACCACGATCAAATGCCAGCTCCATTGTGTGAGGTCTTGGAGGGGGAACAGGGGCATTGACATTATCTTCATGGGCTTCAGGGGCCACATGTGCTTCAGGTGCTTGGACCTCAGGTGCTGCAGCATTGACTTCAGGTGTTGCATTGACTTCTGGTGCCTCATTGGCTTCTGGCGCCGTATTGGCTTCAACCATGACAATGTCATTGGCGTCAACAGTGATGTTGGTGGCCGCCTCAGGGTTGTTAACCTCCACTTCAGAAGCTGGAGGGTCGGTCACGTTCTCCTCAAGAACAACATCTTGGTGTGACGGGGGTGTAGCAACTCTTGTAACTCTTGGGGCTTCTTGTTCATCGGCTGATGCAGCCGGAATGTCTTCAGCCATTTTGGCTTTGGGTTCAGACACGTGCATTCTGGGAGTGACTTGGGACCTCGGTCCTTTGTGAAGCCTGCGTAATGTGGGTGACGCTTGTGGAGATGGAGTGTGCCGGGCCACAAAGTCATCATCATCTTGCACTGGTGGGGTAGCTTGCGGTTGGGGAGAGCTTGGAGTGTCTTGTCTCTGTGGGTGATCAGCCCACGATGCATCCTGAGCAGTTGGCGTCAGAGGACGACCAATGCTGATGAGTTCGCTGTGCGTGAGCATAGGCAATGATACCAATTGGTGCTTGATCTGAGGAAGGACTTCATCATCTTCAACATTGTCATGGTGACCAATGTCTTCAGCAGTGATGGGGTCAACTACTGGAATGTCTTCAGCTTCAGGAGCCTCTGTCGAAGCAGGCTCATGAACTATCATCCGTCGTTCTTGATGCGAAGAGTTAGGACGAGCAACCGAGATGGGCTCGACAACAAGGGGCTCTGTGGGAGCAGCCCGATCTTTCTTGGTTTTGCGCTTCTTCTTGGAGGGAGCGACATCAGAAGCTTCAGGATTTTTCCTCTTTCTGGCTTCAACCTCGGCAGCCCTTGTCTTCTTTACTTCTGAAGCCACTGTGGGGACCTTAGGCTTCGAACCTGTCATACTGCTTGGGAAGACAATGCGAGGTTCTTCCTGCCTTGAAGGTGCAGATGTGTCAGTCGATGGCTTCTTCTTCTTCTTTGCAGCCATTCTGGGGTCAATGCCAGGACGCCCAAGAGCCTTGCGCTTCTCAGCTTCATTGTAGGCTTGCACGCACTTGTCAGCCAGACTCTTCATGCGCTCACGAGAACCTTTAGCTTCTTCACGTTTCTTGAGAAAGGCTTCCTTGAGCTCGTGCACCATAATCTTAAAGTTTTTCACATCTTGCACGCTGAGCTTTGCCATGTGCTTCTTGAACTGAGCTTTCTCATAGTCGATCTTTTGCTTCAGTTCAATGATGCGCTGAGCTAGAGCTAGCTCAGAAGCAATGGCGCCAGTGAAAGAGACGATGAGGCCAATTGGAAGTTGCAGATCATCAAAGCTGAGATTGGGGGTTTCAAACCACTCATCTATGAAGTTGTGGAGGATTGCCACGTCAAAGAGAGGCAAATCATTAAAGATTTCTGCTTCTTCCTTGCTCTTAATCAGTTGCTCAAGAGCGTCATCTGCAAGATCTTCATCACTGGACAGATCAATGTGTTCGTCTCGCAGAATGGCAGCAGCGGTCAATGCCTGATCAGTATTCTTTTTCATCTCAGTCTTCTTGGAGATACGTGATAGATCTTCAGACTGCACACTGTTTTCAGGAGGTGCAGTAGCTAGTGGCTTCGTCCGTAAGATTTTTGGTGCTGAGGCAGACTTTGAAGCTTTAGGCTTCTTCAGCTTCGTTGGCTTCGGTGGTGTAGGTGCTTCGTCAGATTCAGCATCGTCTGCAGGTTGATCCATGACTGCCCCTTGAACCATAATGTGAGTGATGAGACCTTCCAGGTTGTACAAGGGCCCAACAAGATTGGGTTCAGCTTCGCGTGAGCCATCGGCACGAGGAGCAGAGGGACCTGGGTTGAAGTCTAATCCCCGCAACTTCTTGTTTTCTTTGGCCGAATTCTTGGCAAACTGGAAGTTGCGCTTGAACAGATTGTCATCACGACACCATAGCAATGACGATGGGTCCGCATCTGCAGGCTGTGGTCCTCGGACCATACAAGGATAGAAGCCTTGTTCAATGGCTTCAGCTCTGGACCTGGGTTGAAGATTTTTGTATAGGATGTCTCCCCACAGTCGCTTGATGGCATTCTTCTCAGCATATTCCTGGGTCACAAACCTATACTTGAACCATTGCTCGGCCCAGTATCTTCGAATCCATTGGATTCGTGTCTTGCGCTGACCATAGCTTTCTTCGGGGTCAGTTTTGTACAGTTCATAAAGATCTTCGGGCAGGTCCCTTGATGTACCCCCACGGCGCTGTCTGCCGCCCTTTCTTGTAAACTGAATGGCTTCAATACGTTCGAAGGCTTCAAAGGCTTCCGCTTGCTTGCTAAACAGGAACTGGCTTCGGGAGAGTTAATGTGATGTTGTAAGAATTCTGCAAACGAATGCAGACTATGAGAACCAAGGGATTCTCCCACGGACATGTACCTGTGACAGCATTAAGGTGCGAGGGAAGGGGAAGAGGTCATATGCATTCTCAGAAGATTTTGAAGATAAATCAGTTTAGAAGACATTGACCTCATAGTGCGAAGACATTCACTCATAGATAGAGAGTTGGTTCCAGATTTGTACGAATCCATGAATACGTACATGTGAGGAATCTAACCTCTTTGTGAAGTATAAGTGAACATAGTAGGCATATTATGATATGCATTATGAAATAGATTCAACTTGTGTGAATAAAAACTGCTTGTGGTAGAAAGTGATGAATCTATAGGATCAAAGGGGGGCATAAAAAGGAAGTTTTATTTACCACACGAAGAACTGCAAGATGGAGTGGGAGAGGAGGCCGAGCAGTTCGATCGTCCGTGCCCTAACTTGGCAACGGAGGACACCTACGGCGACGGCGGAGAAGACGATGTCCGCGGCCGGCGTGAAGACGGCGTCGGTGAGGTCGCGGCAGCTAAGCGCTTCGTCGCCGGCGTCATCGAGGGCTAGCGGTGGCGCTAGGGTTTGTGCGAGAGTGGAAGAAGGGATAATGACTGTGGTGAGGCATGTATTTATAGGGATAGGGACGGCACAGAGTTATTACACAAGTGCCCCTGGCGATTCATATCTGAAGGACACGTGGCTATCATGCAACACATCGGAGGTTGTTCCACGTTCCCACGCACGCCTGGATTGTCAGGTGGTCGTTCCCACTTCTCCGGGTTTCAGGTGAAAGGATTTAGCATTGAAAACGGATTAATGTTTGTCTCTGTGTCTTCTGCTGACATGGATGCAGAGAAGACATTTGACAGTGTCAATAGAATGCATATGATTTGGATAGATAGACTTAGGAAAGAAGCATAGAGGGGTTAGGGTCCGATCACATTCACTTAGTTCAAAAGATTCATCAAGAAGCCATAGCTATAAGTGAATGCTGTAGAGGACAGAAACCAAATCAGTATATACCAGAAGACAATCATATCAACTTAGTGAAGATAATCATTAAGACAAGTTGAAATTGAAGACATAGCAAATGTAACGCCATGGGTAAAACACTTCAAAAGAAGAATTTGGTGGTGGTGTTACCCACCGTATAGGAAGTATTAGACCCAGACACGGCGCACAATTATCGTGGCGCTCCGAAGTCAAATTCCACGTTAATGTATTCACACTCAGAATGTAAGTCTTCATTGATTGAAGATATACTTTACTTCGTGTGTTGCACATCTAAGTCATCAACATGCATAAGTGTTAGGATGTGTGCCTCATCACAGGACATTTGAGGATTCCAAGATATTTAGCTCACACCGTAACTTGCAAAACCTCTTCTCATCCAAGGGCTTGGTGAAGATATCTGCCAATTGCTCTTCAGTGTTGACGTGTATGATATCAATATCTTCCTTCATAACATGATCTCTGAGAAAGTGATGACGAATTTCAATGTGCTTTGTCTTCGAGTGCTGAACTGGGTTGTTGGCAATCTTGATGGCGCTTTTGTTGTCGCAATAGAGTGTCACTTGCTTCAGATGAATGCCATAGTCTTTGAGTGTTTTCTTCATCCATAGAAGCTAAGCGCGGCAAGATGCAGCAACAATGTATTCAGATTCAGCAGTGGAGAGAGATACACAATTCTGCTTCTTTGAAGACCAACATACATGTGCTCGTCCCAGAAAATGACATGTGCCTGATGTAGACTTGCGATCCACCTTGTCACCAGCATAATCAGCATCCGAGAATCCAACTAGATCAAATTCTGAGCCCTTTGGATACCATAATCCTAGTGTTGGGGTGTGAGCCAAATATGTGAGAATTCACTTCACAGCTAAGTGATGTGATTCCTTTGATGCCGCTTGGAACCGGGCACACATGCAAACACTAAGCATGATATCTGGCCTAGATGCACATAAATAAAGCAAGGAACCAATCATGGAGCGATATACCTTTTGATCGAACTCTTTACCATTGTCGTCGGGACCCAGATGATGTTTGGCTGGCATTGGCGTCGTGAAGCCTTTGCAATCTTGCATTCCAAATTTCTTCAGGCAATCTTTGAGGTATTTCTCTTGAGATATAAAGATGTCGTTGCGTTGCTGACGTATTTGAAGACCAAGGAAGAACTTCCGCTCACCCATCATGGACATCTGATATTGCTCTTGCATCATATATCCAAACTCATCAGTGTATTTCTGATTGGTGCAGCCGAAGATAATGTCATCCACATATATTTGGCACACAAACAGTTCACCATCATATGTCTTCATGAAGAGAGTGGGGTCGAGGGAACCTGGTTTGAATCCTTTGCTCTTCAGGAAGTCTTTGAGTGTGTCATACCAAGCCCCAGGGGCTTGTTTGAGGCCATACAGTGCCTTGTTGAGCTTGTACACCATGTCAGGATGTTTTGGATCTTCAAAGCCAGGCGGTTGTGCAACATACACTTCTTCGTCAATCTTGCCATTGAGAAAAGCGCTCTTCACATCCATTTGATGCAGAAGAATGTTATGATAATTTGCATAGGCCAGCAGTATGCGTATGGCTTCAAGTCTAGCCACAGGAGCAAATGTTTCATCGAAGCCAATCCCTTCAACTTGAGTGTATCCTTAAGCAACGAGACGAGCTTTGTTTCTGACAACTTGACCATGCTCATATTGCTTGTTGTGATATATCCATTTGGTGCCTATTATATTGGACTTGCGAGGATCAGGACGCTTAACCAGTTCCCATACAATATTCAGCTCAAACTGTTGAAGCTCTTCTTGTATAGCTTGAATCAATTCAGGTTCCATGAAGGCTTCATCAACTTTCTTGGGTTCAGATATTGAGACGAATGCGAAGTGCCCACAGAAGTTTGCTAGCTGTGTTGCCCTTGAACGAGTGAGTGGACCTGGTGCATTGATGCTATCAATTATTCTCTCAATCTGCACTTCATTTGCAACACGAGGATGTACAGGATGAAGATTTTGCTCTTGCTGATCATTGTCATCATTAGAAGGATTGTCTTCAGGCTGAGCATTGCCTTCAGGTTGATCAGGTGCGGAGATGATAAGTTCCTCTTCAGGCTGAGCTTCAGATGGTATGATTTCTCCAGTTCCCATAAGTTTGATTGATTCACTGGATGGAACTTCATCTAGCACATTTGGCAGGTGCTCTCTTTGCGAGCCGTTAGTCTCATCGAACCACACATCCACAATTTCAACCACTTTATAGTGAAAGAGGTTGAAGACTCTATAGGAGTGCGAATCCTTTCCATATCCAAGCATAAAACCTTCATGTGCTTTCGGTGCAAATTTTGAAGTGTGATGTGGATCCTTGATCCAGCACCTGGCGCCAAATACTCTGAAGTAACTGACATTTAGCTTCTTGCCAGTAAGGAGCTCATAGGATGTCTTGTTCAGAAGCTTGTGAAGATAAACACGGTTGATGATATGGCAGGCAGTATCAATGGCTTCAGGCCAGAACTTTCTTGGAGTCTTGTATTCATCAAGCATCGTCCGGGCCATCTCAATAAGTGTTCTGTTCTTGCGTTCCACGATGCCATTCTGCTGCGGTGTGTATGGAGCTGAGAATTTATGTGTGATGCCCAAAGTATCAAGATACGTATCTAGGCCAGTGTTCTTGAATTCAGTGCCATTGTCACTTCTGATGTGCTTTATCTTGACGCCATAGTTGTTCATGGCTCGATTGGCGAAGCGTCTGAAGACATCCTACACTTCAGTCTTGTAGAGGATTATATGCACCCAAGTATATCTTGAATAATCATCAACAATGACAAAGCCATAGAGACAAGCAGTAGTAGTAAGA
Organism: Triticum dicoccoides; assembly: GCF_002162155.2. NCBI lineage: Eukaryota > Viridiplantae > Streptophyta > Magnoliopsida > Poales > Poaceae > Triticum > Triticum dicoccoides. The sequence goes on from NC_041382.1 coordinate 528,180,747, forward strand.
GTTGAGTAATGAATGGGACCGAAAAGGTCCATGTGGAGTAGTTCGAAGGGTTGAGTCGTTGTCATGATTGTCTTCGAGGGATGCTTGGCCCTCGTCATCTTTCCTGCTTCACAGGCACCGCATAAGTGATCCTTCTTGAACTTGACGCCCTCGATGCCTATGACATGCTTCTTTCTTGCAAGAGTGTACAAGTTCCTCATGCCAGCATGCCGCAGCCTCCGATGCCAGAGCCAGCATTCTGAAGCTTTTGCTAGAAGACATATGGCAAGTTGTGGTCCTGCTGAGAAATCTACCACGTACAAATCATCTTTCCGATACCCTTCAAACACTAGAGACTTGTCAGATTCCATTAAAACAAGGCAACGATATTTTTCAAACATCACAATCATGTTTAAGTCGCAAAGCATTGAGACAGACATTAAGTTGAAACCAAGGGATTCAACAAGCATGACTTTATCCATGTGTTGATCCTTTGAGATTGCAACTCTACCTAGACCCAATACCTTACTTTTACCAGTGTCAGCAAATGTGATGTGACTTTTCTCAGATGGACGTAAGGTTGAGTCCATAAGAAGGCTTCGCTTGCCACTCATGTGATTGGTACACCCACTATCAATAATCCATTCTGAATCAGCTGGTGTCGTACCCTACAGTGCAGTTAGGGGGATAGGCTTCACGAAGAGAATTGTGAAGCAAAAACATTTGATGAGCCAGTGGATTATGAAAGCTTAGATCGAGATTAGGACTGATAGGGCAAGTAGCAAGCGACTCGGGAACAAAATACATAATAAGACCATTTGGGCATTTGATCTTGCGCCCGACAAGATGTTTAAGGTCCCCAGCAATAGCTTCAGACGATTTTGGTTTTCGGCAGGAGACCTTTCCCTACAAAAGAGAGTTAAGCTTTCTTAGCCACCCACATCTTCAAGGGTGGCTTCGAAGCAATGAGTCTAAGTGCAGCATCTGAGAACTTTGGCTTTGGAGCCCTAGCAAATCTAAGTGCAGCATCTGAGAACTTTGGCTTTGGAGCCCTAGCAAAAAGTCTTGCAGGTGGACAATAGTACTCATAAGAATAAGCAGAATAGTTCTTGGTCTTATGAACATGGCGGTTTGATGAACCGCGCTCATATTCATAGGCCTGAGTATGGCTTCCCTGCAAAACATTTGCATTAGTGCGACTCAGGTGAGTCCTCTGTCTATATGAAGCCTTTGGGCCATATGAAGCCTGTGGTCTGGGGTTTGTCTTCTTCACTTGTGGTGTCATGACGACATTCACAGGAAGATTCTCCAAACACCTTTTTGGCACCCAGACCTTCTTCATAGGCGGCCCATTCCTGCAGTTAGTACCAATATACCTGGCAAACACTTCACCATTCTGATTCTTAAACAGATTATAGTTTGCATCAAAGGATTCATCAATAACAATGGGATTAGCACAAGTGAAACCAGATAGGGTGGATGGATCCATTGAAGGTCCCTTTGCAGCAACCCATGTGGTTTTGGGGTACTGCTCAGGTTTCCAATAAGAGCCATCAGCATTCATTTCCCTTTCGAACCCAACACCCTCTTTCCTAGGGTTTCAATTCAGGATCTGCCTTTTGAGGACATCACATAGTGTCTGATGCCCTTTGAGACTTTTGAACATCCCTGTTTCAAGCAATGTCTTCAACCTAGCATTCTCATCAGCAATAGCAGTGGCATCCTCAGCAGAGGGGTTAGTTACCACATCAACAGTTGAAAATAGTGCAACAGTAGCAGCAGTAGAACATTCAGCAACAGAAGTAGTGTTATCATGCTCAACACATTTAAAACATGGTGGTTCAAATCCTTCCTAAGCGGAACTGATCTGTTTGGCGCGAAGTGACTCGTTTTCCTTTTGAAGATCTTCATGAGCCGCTCTCAATTTTTCAAGGTCTTGCTTCCTTTGAAGATAATCATAGGAAAGCTTTTCATGAGTTGTTGAGAGCGTTTGATGACGACTTTCAAGTTCCTCATACTTAACATGAAGATTTTTTATGTCTTCAATTAAGGACTGAGATCGAGTCATTTCAGCGTATAACAGGTCATCGCTTTTGTCTAATAGTTTTTGAATATGTTCCATAGCTTTCTGTTGTTCAGTTGCAATTTTAGCAAGTGTTTTGTAGCTGGGTTTGGAACCACAATCAGAGTCATCTTCACTTGATGTTTGATAGTGAGTGGCGCGTGAGTTTACCTTGGCACCGCGTGCCATGAAGCAGTAGGTGGAAGTGGATTCGTCCTTGTCATTAGCATCGGCGTTGGTGACATTGTCTTCAGTGTTGAAGATGGACTTGGCAACGTAGGCTGTAGCCAGACTTGCCACATCAGAATCGGACTCCTCCTCAGACTCCACCTCCGCCTCCTCAGAAGCGGACTCCTCCTCTGAATCCATTTCCTTGCCAACAAACGCACGAGCCTTGCCAGATGAGCTCTTCTTGTGTGATGAAGACTTTGAGGAAGACTTTGAGTATTTCTTCTTCTTCTTGTCGTCAGAATCATACTTCTTGCTCTTCTTTTTCTTCTTGTTCTCATTGTCCCACTGCGGACACTCAGAGATGTAGTGGCCAGGTTTCTTGCACTTGTGGCATGTTCTCTTCTTGTAGTCATGAGCAGAAGCTTCATCATTCCTTGATCTTGATCATGAGGACTTTCTGAAGCCTTTCTTATTGGTGAATTTTTGGAACTTCTTCACAAGCATAGCAAGCTCCTTTCCAATGTCTTCAGGATCATCAGAATTGTTGTCAAATTCTTTCTTCAGATGAGGAGACAGCTTTTGCCTTCAAGGCACGAGTTCGCCCATAGTTGGGACCGTAGATATCTCTTTTCTCAGAAAGCTGATACTCATGTGTGTTGAGCCTCTCAAGTATGTCAGACGGATCGAGTGTCTTGAAGTCAGGACGTTCTTGAATCATCAGTGCTAGGGTGTCAAATGAGCTATCAAGTGATCTCAGGAGTGTCTTGACGACTTAATGCTTGGTGATCTCAGTAGCGCCAAGGGCTTGAAGCTCATTTGTGATGTTAGTGAGTCGATCAAACGTGAGCTAGACATTCTCATTGTCATTTCTCTTGAAGCGGTTGAAGAGGTTGCGAAGGACACTGATTCTCTGATCTCTCTGGGTTGAGACGCCTTCGTTGACCTTGAAGAGCCAGTCCCAGACTAGCTTAGATGTTTCCAAAGCACTCACACGGCCATACTGTCCTTTGGTCAGATGACCACAGATGATGTTCTTGGCAGTGGAGTCCAGTTGAACGAACTTCTTGACATCAGCAGCGGTGACACCTTCACCATCCTTGGGAATGCCATTCTTCACGACATACCATAGGTCGACATCAATAGCTTCAAGATGCATGCGCATCTTATTCTTCCAGTAGGGATATTCAGTTCCATCAAAGACTGGGCATGCAGCGGAGACTTTGATTATCCCTGCATTTGACATAGCTAAAACTCCAGGTGGTTAAAACAAATCACACAGAATAAGGGAGTACCTTGCTCTGATACCAATTGAAAGTGCTAGTGATCGACTAGAGGGGGGTGAATAGGCGATTTTTATGAAAGTCTTCAAAACATGGAAGTTTCGAAGACAAACGATAGAAATAAACCTATTACCATGCAGCGGAAGGTAGACTACACTAGGCAAGCCATAGTCAAGTATTCAATGGAGTGAAAAGCACAATGACTAATAACAGCTAGGTAGTAAAGATCAGGTAGGAAGACATTGTGAAGCCAATCAGAACAAGCAATCACTCAGTGAAGACAAAAGATAATGCAATCATACAATGACTTCACAAGGACCAATAGTAAGTAAAGGTGTAAGTGCATCTAGTGCCACCCCTAGTTGGTTTTGGAGTATTGACGACAAACCTAGTTGAGGGACTAATGTGTTTGTGAGAATTGCAGGATAACACAGGTAGAAGTCCCTCATTGATTCGGTTTTACTACCAGAGATGACCCCTAAAACTGTATGAAGACATTGAAGTCAAAGGTGGTATATGAAGATATTCACATTGAAGACTATGACAAGAGAAGACATCACGTGAAGACTGTGGAGTGCGAAGACTTAGATCTTTCGTAGTTCTTTTTCTTTTGTGTTGAGTCATAGGAACCACTGTACTGTTAAGTGGGGTCCAAGAGAACCAGTCAGAATGACTGAAGTGATGCCTAAACCAAAAACCTATGTCTTCGAGTGAAGACTATGAGAGCGAATCTTGTCCAGAGTCAGACAAGTCAGCTTTGCTTGTAGCCCAAGTAAAGTTGCCGTGTAAGTTTGAAATCTGACCGTTGGAACACGTGTCAGTTCCTTAGTGACCCAGGGTCATTTCGGACAAATCAGATCGGGTTGCCAAGTGGCTATAAATAGCCCACCCCCTACAACCATAAATGGTTGGCTGCTCAGATTGAAAGCACGGCTTTTGTCATTTGAGAGCAACCCACCTTGAAGCCTTTGAGAGAGAATTCCTTGCGAGGATAAAAGCCCTAACCACCAGAGCCAGAGAGAATTGGGCATCACTTAAGTCTTCTTGTCTGTGTGATCTAAAGACTTATTACACTTGAGGACTGTGCATCCTCCAGCCGGTTAGGCGTCGCGTTCTGAGCATCTAAGAGACATTGTGGATTGCCAGTGAACGAAGTCTATGAAGGTTTGGGAGTCTACCTTGAAGACTTACCAGAGTGATTGGGCGAGGTCTATGTGACCTTAGCTCAAGGAGAATACGGTGAGGACTGGGTGTCCTGAGCTGCGTGTTCAGGACTGGGTGTCCGGGACTATGTGCCCTAAGGTTTAAATACCTAGCCGCTCCAACCAGACGTACAGTTGTCACGGCAACTGGAACTAGTTCAACAAATCATTGTCTTCAACGAGTCACTGGTTTCATCTTCACTTTACTTACTGTTACTCCTTGTGAAGTCATTGTATGTTTGCTCTATCATTTGTCTTCACTGAGTGACTGTGTGTTCTGTTTGGCTTCACAATATCTTCCTACCTGATCCTTACTACCTAGCTGCCATTAGTCTTTGTGCTTTCACTTCATTGAATACTTGACTATGGTTTGCCTAGTGTAGTCTACCTTCCGCTGCATGGTAATAGGTTTAATTTTATCGTTTGTCTTGAAAACTCCCATGTTCTGAAGACTTTCATAAAAATCACCTATTCACCCCCCCTCTAGTCGATATAACGCACTTTCAATTGGTATCAGAGCAAAGTGCTCCCTTGTTCTGTGTGATTCGGTTTAACCACCTGGAGTTTTAGCTATGTCGACTGCAGGGATAATTAAAGTCTCCGCTGTGTGCCCCGTCTTTGATGGAACTGAATATCCCTACTAGAAGAATAAGATGCGCATGCATCTTGAAGCCATTGACGTCGACCTATGGTATGTTGTCGAGAACGGCGTTCCCAAGGCTGGAGAAGGTGTCACTGCTGCTGATGTCAAGAAATTCATTCAACTGGACTCTACTGCCAAGAATATCATCTGTGGTCATCTGACCAAAGGACAGTATGGCCGTGTGAGTGCTTTGAAGACATCCAAGCTGGTCTGGGACTGGCTCACCAAGGTCAATGAAGGCATCTCAACCCAGAGAGATCAGAGAATCAGTGTCCTTCACAACCTCTTCAATCGCTTCAAGCGAAATGACAATGAGAATGTCCAACACACATTTGACCAACTCACTGACATCACAAATGAGCTTCAAGCCCTCGGCGCCACTGAGATTACCAAACACGAAGTCGTCAAGACGCTGCTGAGATCACTTGATAGTTCGTTTGACATCCTGGCCCTGATGATTCAAGAACGTCCTGATTTCAAGACACTCGATCCGTCTGACATACTTGAGAGGCTCAACACACATGAGTTTCAGCTTTCGGAGAAAAGAGATATCTACGGTCCAAACTATGGGCGAACTCGTGCCTTGAAGGCAAAAGTTGTCTCCTCATCTGAAGAAGAATCTGACAGCAGTTCTGATGATCCTGAAGACATTGGAAGGGAACTTGCTATGCTTGCCAAGAAGTTCCAAAAATTCACCAAGAAGAAAGGCTTCAGAAAGTCTTCCCGATCAAGTTCAAGGAATGATGAAGCTCCTGCTCATGACTACAAGAGGAAAACATGTCACAAGTGCAAGAAACTTGGCCACTTCATCTCTGAGTGTCCACAGTGGGACAATGAGAACAAAAAGAAGAAGAAGAGCAAGGAATATGACTCTGACGAGAAGAAGAAGAAGAAGAAATACTCAAAGTCTTCTTCCAAGTCTTCCTCAAAGTCTTCATCACACAAGAAGAGCTCATCTGGCAAGGCACGTGCGTTTGTTGGCAAGGAAATGTATTCAGAGGAGGAGTCTGCCTCTGAGGAGGCCGAGGCGGAGTCTGAGGAGGAATCCGACTCAGGCGTCGCAAGTCTGGCTACAGCATACGTTGCCAAGTCCATCTTCAACACTGAAGACAATGACTTCATCACCGACACCGATGCCAATGACAAGGACTACTCCGCTTCTACCTACTGCTTCATGGCACGCGGGGCCAAGGTAAACACACGCACTACTCACTATCAAACATCCAGCGACGATGAATCTGATTGTGGTTCAAAACCTAGCTACAAAACACTTGCTAAAATTGCAACTGAACAATAGAAAGCTATGGAACATATTCAAAAATTGTTAGACAGAAGCGATGATCTGTTAGGGGCTGAAATGACTCGATCGGAACCCTTAATTGAAGACATAAAAAATCTTCACGTTAAGTATCAGGAACTTGAAAGTCGTCATGAAACTCTCTCAACAACTCATGAAAAGCTTTCCTATGATTATCTTCAAAGGAAGCAGGATCTTGAGAAATTGAGAGCGGTTCATGAAGATCTTCAAACGGAAAACGAGTCACTTCGCGTCAAACAGACCAGTCCCGCTTAGGAAGGATTTGAACCAGCATGTCTTAAATGTATTGAGTATGATAATGCTACTTATGTTGCTGAATGTTCTACTGCTACTGATGTTGCGATATCTTCAACTGTTGATGTGGTAACTAACCCCTCTGCTGAGGATACCACCGCTATTGCTGATGAGAATGCTAGGTTGAAGACATTGCCTGAAACAGGGATGTACAAAAGTCTTCAAGGGCATCAGACACTATGTGATGTCCTCAAAAAGAAGATTCTGAACCGAAACCCTAGGAAAGAGGGTGTTGGGTTCGTAAGGAAAATGAATGCAGATGGCTCTTACTGGAAACCTGAGCAGTACCCCAAAAACATGTGGGTTGCTGCAAAGGAACCTTCAGCAGATCCATCCAATCTAACTGGCTTCACTTGTGCTAACCCCATTATCATTGATGAATCCTTTGATGCAAACTATATACTGTTTAAGAATCAGAATGGTGAAGTGTTTGCCAGGTACATTGGTACTAACTGCAGGAATGGACCGCCTATGAAGAAGATCTGGGTTCCAAAAAGGTGTCTGGAAAATCTTCCTGTGAATGTCTTCATGACACCTCACGTGAAGAAGACAAACCTCAGACCAAAGGCTTCATACGGTCCAAAGGCTTCATACAGACAGAGGACTCACCTGAGTCGCACTAACGCAAATGTTTTGCAGGGAAACCATACTCAGGCATATGAATATGAGAGCGGTTCATCAAACCGCCATGTTCATAAGACCAAGAACTATTCTGCTTATTCTTATGAGTACTATTGTCCATCTGCAAGACTTGCTAAGGCTTCAAAGCCAAAATTCTCAGATGCTGCACTTAGACTTATTGCTTCTAAGCCACCCTTGAAGATGTGGGTGGTTAAGAAGTCTTAACTCTGATTGTGGTTCCAAACCCAGCTACAAAACACTTGCTAAAATTGCAACTGAACAACAAAAAGCTATGGAACATATTCAAAAACTATTAGACAAAAGCGATGACCTGTTATACGCTGAAATGACTCGATCTCAGTCCTTAATTGAAGACATGAAAAATCTTCATGTTAAGTATGAGGAACTTGAAAGTCGTCATGAAACACTCTCAACAACTCATCAAAAGCTTTCCTATGATTATCTTCAAAGGAAGCAAGACCTTGAAAAATTGAGAGCGGCTCATGAAGATCTTCAAAAGGAAAATGAGTCACTTCGCGCCAAACAGATCAGTTCCGCTTAGGAAGGATTTGAACCACCATGTTTTAAATGTGTTGAGCATGATAACACTACTTCTGTTGCTGAATGTTCTACTGCTGCTACTGTTGCAATATTTTCAACTGTTGATGTGGTAACTAACCCCTCTGCTGAGGATGCCACTGCTATTGCTGATGAGAATGCTAGGTTGAAGACATTGCTTGAAACAGGGATGTTCAAAAGTCTCAAAGGGCATCAGACACTATGTGATGTCCTTAAAAGGCAGATCCTGAATTGAAACCCTAGGAAAGAGGGTGTTGGGTTCGAAAGGAAAATGAATGTTGATGGCTCTTATTGGAAACCTGAGCAGTACCCCAAAACCACATGGGTTGCTGCAAAGGGACCTTCAATGGATCCATCCACCCTATCTGGTTTCACTTGTGCTAATCCCATTGTTATTGATGAATCCTTTGATGCAAACTATAATCTGTTTAAGAATCAGAATGGTGAAGTGTTTGCCAGGTATATTGGTACTAACTGCAGGAATGGGCCGCCTATGAAGAAGGTATGGGTGCCAAAAAGGTGTTTGGAGAATCTTCCTGTGAATGTCGTCATGACACCACAAGTGAAGAAGACAAACCCCAGACCACAGGCTTCATACGGCCCAAAGGCTTCATATAGACAGAGGACTCACCTGAGTCGCACTAATGCAAATGTTTTGCAGGGAAGCCATACTCAGGCCTATGAATATGAGCGCGGTTCATCAAACCGCCATGTTCATAAGACCAAGAACTATTCTGCTTATTCTTATGAGTACTATTTTCCACCTGCAAGACTTTTTGCTAGGGCTCCAAAGCCAAAGTTCTCAGATGCTGCACTTAGACTCATTGCTTCGAAGCCACCCTTGAAGATGTGGGTGGCTAAGAAAGCTTAACTCTCTTTTGTAGGGAAAGGTCTCCAGCAGAAAACCAAAATCATCTGACGCTATTGCTGGGGACCTTAAACATCTTGTAGGGCACAAGATCAAATGCCCAAATGGTCTTACTATGTACTTCGTACCTGAATCGTTTGCTACTCTCCCTATTAGTCCTAACCTGGATCTAAGCTTACATAACCCACTGGTTCGTCAAATGTTTTTGCTTCACAATGCTCTTGGTGAAGCCTATCCCCCTAACTGCACTGTAGGGTACGACACCAGCGTCTTCAGAATGGATTATTGACAGTGGGTGTACAAATCACATGACTGGCAAAAGAAGTCTTCTTATGGACTCAACCTTACGTTCATCCGACAAGAGCCACATCACATTTGCTGACACTGGTAAAAAGTAAGGTATTGGGTCTAGCTAGAGTTGCAATCTCAAGGGATCAACACATGGATAAAGTCATGCTTGTTGAATCCCTTGGCTTCAACTTAATGTCTGTCTCAATGCTTTGCGATTTGAACATGATCGTAATGTTTGGAAAATATCGTTGCCTTGTACTAATGGAATCTGACAAGTCTCTAGTGTTTGAAGGGTATCGAAAAGATGATTTGTACGTGGTAGATTTCTCAGTAGGGCCACAGCTTGCAGTATGTCTTCTAGCAAAGGCTTCAGAATGCTGGCTCTCGCATCGGAGGCTTGGACATGCTGGCATGAGGAACCTCCACACCCTTACGAAGAAGAAGCATGTCATAGGCATCGAGGGCGTCAAGTTCAAGAAAGACCACTTATGCGGTGCCTGTGAAGCAGGGAAGATGATGAGGGCCAAACATCCCTCGAAGACAATCATGACTACTACTCGACCCTTCGAACTGCTTCACATGGATCTTTTCGGTCCCACTCATTACTCAACTCTAACTACTACTGCTTGCCTCTATGGCTTCGTTATTGTTGATGATTATTCTAGATATACTTGGGTGCACATAATCCTTTACAAGACTGAAGTGCAGGATGTCTTCAGACGCTTCGCCAATCGAGCTATGAACAATTTTGGCGCCAAGATAAAGCACATCAGAAGTGACAATGGCACTGAATTCAAGAACACTGGCCTTGATACATATCTTGATACCTTGGGCATCACACATGAATTCTCAGCCCCGTACACGCCACAACAGAATGGTGTCGTCGAACGCAAGAACAGAACACTAATTGAAATGGCCAGAATGATGCTAGATGAATACAAGACCCCAAGAAAATTCTGGCCCGAAGCCATTGATACTGCATGCCATACGATCAATCGTGTTTATCTTCACAAGCTACTGAACAAGACATCTTATGAGCTCCTTACTGGCAAGAAGCCAAATGTCAGTTACTTCAGAGTATTTGGCGCAAGGTGCTGGATCAAGGACCCACATCACACCTCAAAGTTTGCACCAAAAGAACATGAGGGTTTTATGCTTGGATATGGAAAGGATTCACACTCCTATAGAGTCTTCAATCTCTTTCATTACAAAGTGGTTGAAACAGTGGATGTGCGGTTCGATGAGACCAACGGTTCACAAAGAGAGCAATTGCCAAATGTGCTAGATGAAGTTCCATCCAGTGAATCAATCAAGCTCATGGGAACTAGAGAAATTATACCTTCTGAAGCTCATCCTGAAGAAGAACTTATCATCTCAGTACCTGATCAACATGAAGACAATGCTCATCCTGAAGACATTCCTTCCAACAACGACAATGAACAGCAAGAGCAAAGTCTTCGCCCTGTACATCCTCGTGTTGCCAATGAAGTGTAGATTAAAAGAATAATTGATAGCATCAATGCACCTGGTCCACTCACTCATTCAAGGGCAACTCAGCTAGCAAATTTTGGTGGGCACTTCGTATTCGTCTCAATAGCAGAACCCAAGAAAGTTGAAGAAGCCTTCATGGAACCTGAATGGATTCAAGCTATGCAAGAAGAGCTTCAACAGTTTGAGTTTAATAATGTATGGGAACTGGTTAAGCGTCCTGATCCACGGAAGCACAATATAATAGGCACCAAACGGATATACCGCAACAAGCAAGATGAGCATGGTCAAGTTGTCAGAAACAAAGCTCGTCTCGTTGCTCAAGGATATACTCAAGTGGAAGGCATTGACTTCGATGAAACATTTGCTCCTGTGGCTAGACTTGAAGCCATACGCATACTGCTGGCCTATGCAAATCATCATAACATACTTCTATATCAAATGGATGTGAAGAGTGCCTTTCTCAATGGCAATATTGAAGAAGAAGTGTATGTTGCACAACCGCCTGGCTTTGAAGATCCAAAACATCCTGACATGGTATACAAGCTCAACAAGGCACTGTATGGCCTCAAACAAGCCCCTCGGGCCTGGTATGACACACTCAAATACTTCCTGAAGAGCAAAGGCTTCATACCTGGTTCCCTAGACCCCACTCTTTTCACGAAGACATATGATGGTGAACTGTTTGTGTGCCAAATATATGTGGATGACATTATCTTCGGCTGCACCAATCAGAAGTACAGTGAAGAGTTTGGATATATGTTGCAAGAGCAATATCAGATGTCTATGATGGGAGAGCTAAAGTTCTTCCTCGGTCTTCAAATACGACAAGAACGCAATGGCATCTTCATATCTCAAGAGAAGTATCTCAAAGATTGCCTGAAGAAGTTCGGTATGCAAGACCGCAAAGGCTTCACAACACCAATGCCAGCCAAACATCATCTGGGTCCTGACGACAATGGTAAAGAGTTCGATCAAAAGGTATACCGCTCCATGATTGGTTCTTTACTTTATCTATGTGCATCTAGGCCAGATATTATGCTTAGTGTTTGCATGTGTGCTCGATTTCAAGCGGCACCAAAGGAGTCGCATCACTTAGCTGTGAAGCGAATTCTTCGATATTTGGCTCACACCCCAACTCTAGGATTATGGTATCCAAAGGGCTCAGAGTTTGATCTGGTTGGATTCTCGGATGCTGATTATGCTGGTGACAAAGTTGATCGCAAGTCTACATCAGGCACATGTCACTTTCTGGGACGATCACTTGTATGTTGGTCTTCAAAGAAGCAGAACTGTGTATCTCTCTCCACTGCTGAATCTGAATACATTGCTGCTGGATCTTGCTGCGCTTAGCTTCTGTGGATGAAGCAAACACTCAAGGACTATGGCATTCATCTGAAGCAAGTGCCACTTTACTGCGACAATGAAAGCGGCATCAAGATTGCCAACAACCCAGTTCAGCACTCGAAGACAAAGCACATTGAAATTCGTCATCATTTTCTCAGAGATCATGTTGTGAAGGAAGACATTGATATCATACATGTCAACACTGAAGAGAAATTGGAAAATATCTTCACCAAGCCCTTGGATGAGAAGAGGTTTTGCAAGTTACGGTGTGAGCTAAATATCCTGGAATCCTCAAATGTCCTGTGATCAGGCACACATCCTAACCCTTATGCATATTGATGACTTAGATGTGCAACACACAAAGTAAAGTATATCTTCAATCAATGAAGACATACATTCTAAGTGTGAATACATTAATGTGGAATTTGACTTCGGAGCGCCACGATAATTGTGCGCCGTGTTTGGGTCTAATACTTCCTATACGGTGGGTAACGCCACCACCAAACATTCTATTTTGAAGTGTTTCACTCATGGCGTTACCTTGCAATGTCTTCACATTTGGTTTGGTTTCGATCTCAACATATTTTCATGATTAT
>NC_041382.1:528193899-528219692 GCF_002162155.2 Triticum dicoccoides
TATATATATGCTAGTGTTCTGTCCTCTACAGCATTCACTTATAGCTATGTCTTCGTGTTGAATCTTTTGAACTAAGTGAATGTGATCGGACCCTAACCTCTCTATGCTTTCTATCTCAAACTCTATCTCTCCAAGTCATATGCATTCTATTGAAACTGTCGAATGTCTTCTCTGTGTCCTTGTCAGCAGAAGATACAGAGACAACCATTAAGTCCGTTTTCAATGCTCATTCCTCCACATGAAATTCGGAGAAGTAAGAACGACCACCCGACAATCCAGGCGTGCGTGGGACGTGGAACAAACCCCAAAATTCCGCATAATGGCCACGTGTTCCTCAGATGCGAATCGCCAGGGGCACCTGTGTAATAGCATAGTGCTGCCCCTGTGCCTATAAATACACACTCACAGCGGTCATTATCTCTTCTTCCACCCTCGCACGAACCCTAGCACCACCGCTAGCTCTCGACGACGTCGGTGACGAAGCACTTCGCTGCCGCAACCTCTCCGACGCCGTCTTCACGCTGACCGCGGACATCGTCCTCTCCGCCGTCACCGTAGGTGTCCTCCGTCGCCAAGTTAGGGCATGGAAGATCGAACTGCTCGGCCTCATCTTACACTCCGTCTAGCAGTTAACTTCCTCTTTTACAGCACCATTGATCCTATGGATTTGTCACTTTCTACCACAAGCAGTTTTTGTTCACACAAGCTAGATCTCTCTCATACTGCATCTCATAACATGCCTAGTATATTCACTTGTGCTTCACAAAGTAGTTAGATTCCTTACTTATACTGATCTGTGGATTCGTACAAATCTAGAACCAACTTCTTATCTGTGAGTGAATGCCTTTGCACGATGAGGTCAATGTCTTCTAAACTGATTTATCTTCAAAATCTTCTGAGAATGCATATGACCTCTTCCCCTTCCCTCGCACCTTAATGCTGTCATAGGTACATGTCCGTGGGAGAATCCTTCGGTTCTCATAGTCTGCATTCATTTGCAGAATTCTTACAGCATCACATAAATTCTCCCGAAGCCAGTTCCTGTTGGTCCAGCAAACGAAAACCTTTGAAGCCTTTGAACATCTTGAAGCCTTTCAGGTTAAAGTTTATGGCTTTAGAGAAAGCAGCAAGGAAGGGTGGCAGAAAGCGTCGTGGTGAGACCTCCAGAGATCTGCCAGATGAACTCTCAGAAATGTACAAGACAGATCCTTAAGAGGATTACAGTCAGCGCAAGACCCGAATCCAATGGATTCGAAGATATTGGGCAGAACAATGGTTCAAATACAGATTTGTGACCCAGGAGTATGCTGAGAAAAACGCCATCAAGAGACCGTGGGGAGACATCCTATTCAAGAATCTTCTACCCAGGTCCAGAGATGAAGCCATTGCTCAAGGCTTCTATCCATGCATGGTCCGTGAACCACAGCCTGCTGATGCACACTCGTCGTCACTGCTATGGTGTCGTGACGACAATCTGTTCAAGCGCAACTTCCAGTTTTCTCATAACTCAGCGAAGCAGAACAAGAAGACTTTTGGGTTAGACTTCAACCCTGGTCCCTCATCTCCAAGGGCAGATGGCACACGACATGCAGAACCCAATGTCATCGGTCCTTTCGCCAACCTTGAAGGCCTCATCACCTACATCTTGGTTCAAGGGACTGCAGTGAATGAGCCTGCAGCTGACACTGAGTCTGATGACGCGCCTGCTGTGCCGAAGCCAAAGCAGTTGAAGAAGCCAAAAGCTTCAAAGCCAGCCCCTTCACCAAAAATCTCAAGGGCGAAGCCATTGGCAACTGCACCTCCTGAAGACAGTGTGCAGTCTAAAGACTTATCACGCGTCTCCAAGCCCCAGAAGGCCAAGATGCCTCTGTCTCACACTGGCAAAGAGCTAACAGCTGCTGCCATTCTGCACAACGACGACATTGATCTGTCAAGTGATGAAGATCTTGCAGATGACGCTCTTGAGCAACTCATCAAGAGCAAAGAAGAAGCAGAAATCTTCAATGATCTGCCTCTCTTTGATGTCACCATCATCTACAACTTCATTGACGAGTGGTTTGACACGCCAAACATCAGCTTTGAAGATCTGCAGCTACCCATTGGCCTCAGTGTCGCCTTCCAAGGCGCCATTGCTTCAGAACTTGCTATTGCCCAGCGCATTGTTGAACTGAAGCAGAAGATTGACTATGAAAAGGCTCAGTTCAAGAAGCATATGGACAAGCTCAACGTGCAAGAAGTGAAGAACTTCAAGACAATGATGCACGAGCTCAAGGAAGCCTTTGTGAAGAAGCGTGCAGAAGCTCAGGGTTCGCGTGAGCGCATGAAGACTCTGGCTGACAGATGTGTGCAAGCCTATAATGAGGCTGAGAAGCGCAAGGCACTTGGGCGTCCTGGCATCGACCCCAGGATGGCCGCAAAGAAGAAGAAGAAGCCTGCTATGGCTGAACCTGATGCACCAAGGCAAGAAGCAATTCCGATTGTCTTCCCAACTAGACTGACTGGCTCGAAGCCAAAAAGCCGGTCAACAGCTTCAGAGCTCAAGAAGACAAGAACTGCTGAGGCTGAAGCCAGGAAGAGGAAACACTCTGAAGCCTCTCCTACTGCCCCCACCATGAAAAAGAGAAAGACCAAGAAAGCTCGGGCTGCTCCCACAGAGCCCTTGATAGTTGAACCCATTTCTATGGTTCATCCTGACGCAGAACATCAACTGACAGTTCATGAGCCTGCTTCCACAGAGGCTCCTGAAGCTGAAGACATTCCAGCAGCCGATCCCATCGCTGCTGAAGACATTGGTCATCATGACAATGTAGAAGATGATGCAGTCCTTCCTCAGTTTGAAAACAGCAAACTCATCAGCATTGGTCGTCCACTGACGCCAATTGCACAGGATGCTTCATGGGCGGATCGCCCACAAGAGGAAGAAGACTATAAGGCCCAGCCCACTCCAACTCCGCAGGTGTCGTCTGCGTTACGCAGGCTTCACAAAGGTCCAAGGCCTCAAGTCTCTGCTGAAGACATTCCGGCTGCATCAGCCGCAGAAGAAGAAGTACCACAAGATCCCACTCCCCTGTTCCACCAAGAAGCAGTTCTCCAGAAGAACGTGCCTGTGACCGACTCTCCAGCTAGTCAAGTGGAGGATGAAAATCTTGAGGCTGCCACAACCAACAATGAAGCTAATGTGGAGCCCTCCCCAGCAAAAGCTTCAGAAGACAGCGAAGCCACTGATCCCGCCACTTCTGTTCCTGAGTCTGCTGCCGGTCCCCAATTCAACTATCATGTTGAGCACAGGCCTCAGGTCCAGAAGCCAATCCCAAGACTGCCAAGGTTTCCAAGTCCTGCATCAGCACCTGGCTCCTTCAACATCAATGGCTTCAGGGCAGACAACACGTTCTTCAATAGCTCCAGGAACCCCTACTCAAGGGAAAGGATATCATCTGATCGGTTCTGGAGCTATCCTCAGCAAAGCTATTACTCTTGCATTCTTTACAACCAAGGTCGCATCTTCCCACACAAGCGCCTTGACGTTGAAGCTATAGCTGGTCTGCCCTGTCTAGAAGAAGCGTTGGATTGCTTCAAGCAAGTGGGTTTGCTGCAATTTGTTACTGCTGAAGAGCATTGGAATGAAGAGCTGCTTCTACAATTCTATGCCACACTTCACATCAAAGAGTACAACAAAGATCCGAAGACTTGGGTCCTGGAGTGGATGACTGGCAACGTTCATCACGAAGCCAATGCATTTGACATCATTGAGCTCACTGGCTTTCCCACTCCTGGCGATCTCTTCGAGCAAGGCTGTCAGCTGCATGCTGAAGCTATTGAGAGCATCTTTCAGCGGCCAGAACCTGATATGAGTCAGATGCTCAGCATGATGAAGCCATTGACCCAAGATGCTGCTTATCCCACAGAGTTCTTCGTTGAAGACCTTGAGTATCTGCCAAGAATCATCTATCACATCATCAGGCAAACTCTCTGGCCTATCAAAGGGCACTCTCCAAATGCCAAGCTTCAGGGTGCAATGAAGACTTTGGTCTTCTATATACTTCATGGAAAATGCTTCAATGCACAGGACTTCTTCATACGCCAACTTGCTGCATCAGGCATTGATCTGTTTGGTTTGAAGTTCTACGCCCCCTGGGTCATGCGGCTGATCAAGCTACACTCCGCCATCTCGTATCAGCCCTCAGCCCGCAACCATCGGATCTTCTTGCCTGACGTGGACATGTCTACTGAAGCCATTTATTCTGAGCCTGCCAAGCAACCTCTAAGTTTTCAGAATGCATAACATCAGAGTTTTACTTGGAACGTTGAAGGCGTTGAAGCAGTTTCTCGGGTGTATCCTTTGGCTGGCACTACACGTGCACCACACCCTGCTTCCACTGAAGCCACTGACAGTGCCACTGCTCCAAGACCCAAGAAGCGCACTCGTGTTCTCAACGACCGAGAGCTTCTTGTGGCTCTACATCAGAAACAGGATAGGCATCATGACTGGCTGAAGCGTCAGATGAAAAGCCTCTTGGTGGATGTTAATCGCACTCGAAATCTTGCCAACAAGAATGCTTTCGTTGCCCATGAAACCTGTCGCCGCACATGGAAAGGGCTCACGATGATGTGTTCTGAGGCTGATCTTCAAGAGGATGGCTTCTCTGAGAGATTCAAGTTTGACTCCACACCTCCTCGAAGGGTTGTGCTGCTAGGAACTCCATCCCTTGAAGACTCTGAGTTCTCTTCCTCTGCTGCCACAGTGACTGCCAGAATTATTGAGGAAGAAGACGATGCTACTTCACCGCCACCTCCTTCAGCACCTCCAAACTCTTCTGCACCGCCAAACAACACCAACAACCCTTCTACTTCACCTACTCCTCATGGGAACGAGTAGAGGCTCTATGTCTTCAAACCTTTTTGGTCATTACTGACAAAAGGGGGAGAAGCATATGAGATTGATAGTCTTCAAGCGGGTCCATATGGGCGGGTGCTTTATATTTTGCTTCGTGCTTACAACTCTAGTTTTTGCTACATTTGGTTCTTATGAGTTGTAACACTTAAACTAGATGGTCGTCTGCTACTTATTTGCCACCTTGTTTTGCGAAGATAAATTCCGCATGTGCGACGATAAATTCCGCACTTAGCTCATTCTGCAGACGTCCATTTTCCATTATGCATGTCATTATCTTCATATACTTTCACATGCATAGTGGATTGTCATCATAAGTTGAAGTGGATCTCCACAAGTACAACCTGCCATGTGCATTTGCATTCCAAAAGCAAATTAACTTATATGCACATCTTCAGGAGGAGCCCTTGCAACTTATGAAGACAATTCCTTATCCTTTACAATTTCACAGATTATATTCCCCGTTGAAAACTTCAACTAGTTTGTCATCAATCACCAAAAAAGGGGAGATTGTAAGTGCATCTAGTGCCACCCCTTGTTGGTTTTGGAGTATTGACGACAAACCTAGTTGAGGGACTAATGTGTTTGTGAGAATTGCAGGATAACACAGGTAGAAGTCCCTCATTGATTCGGTTTTACTACCAGAGATGACCCCTAAAACTGTATGAAGACATTGAAGTCAAAGGTGGTATATGAAGATATTCACATTGAAGACTATGACAAGAGAAGACACTATATGAAGCCTATGGAGCTCGAAGACTTAGATCTTTCGTAGTTCTTTTTCTTTTGTGTTGAGTCATAGGAACCACCGTACTGTTAAGTGGGGTCCAAGAGAACCAGTCAGAATGACTGAAGTGATGCCTAAACCAAAAACCTATGTCTTCGAGTGAAGACTATGAGAGCGAATCTTGTCCAGAGTCGGACAAGTCAGCTTTGCTTGTAGCCCAAGTAAAGTTGCCGTGTGAGTTTGAAATCTGACCGTTGGAACACGTGTCAGTTCCTTAGTGACCAAGGGTCATTTCGGACAAATCAGGTCGGGTTGCCAAGTGGCTATAAATAGCCCACCTCCTACAACCATAAACGGTTGGCTGCTCAGATTGAAAGCACGGCTTTTGTCGTTTGAGAGCAACCCACCTCGAAGCCTTTGAGAGAGAATTCCTTGCGAGGATAAAAGCCCTAACCACCAAAGCCAGAGAGAATTGGGCATCACTTAAGTCTTCTTGTCTGTGTGATCTGAAGACTTATTACACTTGAGGACTGTGCATCCTCCAGCCGGTTAGGCGTCGCGTTCTGAGCATCCAAGAGACATTGTGGATTGCTAGTGAACGAAGTCTGTGAAGGTTTGGGAGTCTACCTTGAAGACTTACCAGAGTGATTGGGCGAGGTCTATGTGACCTTAGCTCAAGGAGAATATGGTGAGGACTGGGTGTCCTGAGCTGCGTGTTCAGGACTGGGTGTCCGGGACTGTGTGTCCTAAGGTTTAAATACCTAGCCGCTCCAACCAGACGTACAGTTGTCACAGCAACTGGAACTGGTTCAACAAATCATTGTCTTCAACGAGTCACTGGTTTCATCTTCACTTCACTTTACTTACTGTTACTCCTTGTGAAGTCATTGTATGTTTGCTCTATCATTTGTCTTCACTGAGTGACTGCGTGTTCTGTTTGGCTTCACAATATCTTCCTACCTGATCCTTACTACCTAGCTACTATTAGTCTTTGTGCTTTCACTTCATTGAATACTTGACTATGGTTTGCCTAGTGTAGTCTACCTTCCGCTGCATGGTAATAGGTTCAATTTTATCGTTTGTCTTCAAAACTCCCATGTTCTGAAGACTTTCATAAAAATCGTCTATTCACCCCCCCGCCCTCTAGTCGATATAACGCACTTTCAAAAGGAAAGGGAAGGATGAAACCAGTGACTCGTTGAAGACAATGATTTGTTGGACCAGTTCCAGTTGCTGTGACAAGTGTACGTCTGGTTAGGGAGGCTGAGATTCAACTCAGAACACCTCGTCTTCACCTTATTCCCCTTGAGCTAAGGACACCCAGTCCTCGCCCAATCACTCTGGTAAGTCTTCAAGGTAGACTCCCAAACCTTCACATACTTCGTTCACCGGCAATCCACAATGACTCTTGGATTCTCAGAACTCGACGCCTAACCGGCTGGAGGATTCATAGTCCTCAAGTGTAATAAGTCTTCAGATCACACAGACAGGAAGACTTTAGTGATGCCTAACACTCTTTGGCTTTGGGTGGTTAGGGCTTTATCCTTGCAAGGAATTCTCTCTCAAAGGCTTCGAGGAGGGTTGCTCTCAAACGACAAAAGTTGTACACTAACTCTGAGCAGCCAACCGTTTATGGTTGTAGGGGGTGGGCTATTTATAGCCACTAGGCAACCCGACCTGATTTGTCCGAAATGATCCTAGGTCACTAAGGAACTAACACGTGTTCCAACGGTCAGATTTCAAACACACACGACAACTTTACTTGGGCTATAAGCAAAGCTGACTTATTCAACTCTGGACAAGATTTGCTCTCATAGTCTTCACTCAAAGACATAGGATTTTGGTTAAGCATCACTTCAGTCATTCTGACTGGTTCACTTGGACCCCATTTAACAGTACGGTGGTTCCTATGACTCAATAAAGAAAAACACAGAACGACGAAACTGCTAAATCTTCGCGCTCCATAGTCTTCACGCGATGTCTTCTCTTGTCATAGTCTTCAATGTGAATGTCTTCACATACCACCTTTGACTTCAATGTCTTCATACATTTTTAGGGATCATCTCTGGTAGGAAAACCAAATCAATGAGGGACTTCTACCTGTGTTATCCTACAATTCTCACAAACACATTAGTCCCTCAACCAGGTTTGTCGTCAATACTCCAAAACCAACTAGGGGTGGCACTAGATGCACTTACAAGGGCGGCGCGCGGTGGCGGATGAGGAAACTCGTGGCGGCGGCGGATGGATCGGGCGGCGGCGTAGGGTTCGCGCGGCGGCCCGGTGGCTATCTGATACCAAGTTAAAAGATGGGTTTAGGGTTTTGCGTGGGTGGCTAACATCCAGCCTCACGTCTCAATATATAGATGATCAAAATACAATTACATATGTATACATGTATAATATACTAGACCCTATTTTACACGGACTGTCCGCGAAACTTCATATCGATCTCAAATATAGGGAGTATATGAGGGCTCGCGGACATAGCTGCAACA
Organism: Triticum dicoccoides; assembly: GCF_002162155.2. Taxonomy (NCBI): domain Eukaryota; kingdom Viridiplantae; phylum Streptophyta; class Magnoliopsida; order Poales; family Poaceae; genus Triticum; species Triticum dicoccoides. The sequence goes on from NC_041382.1 coordinate 528,202,016, forward strand.
GATGCCGAACTCCTCCTCTCCAAATAAAACATGGCCCCACCGCAGACCACCTTTTCTCTTTCTATATTCATTTTTTTATTTCTCTCTCTTCATCTTCATCAATTACGTGCAAGTGACCGGATATAAAAGAAGTATGACTGCACGGACGGACAAATAGGGGCTCAAAATGAACATGTCCGGTCACTGACCAGGCGTCCGCAGACGTTTAAGGGGTCATATTTGCTATGTCCGGCTGTAGAACTCTAAGGATGCAAATTGTGTAGCTCATTGCTTAGCTAGGGAGGCTGATCAGCCAACATGTTTGGGTTGATGAACCTTCAGGCTTTATTATTTCTTTGCCAGTGGACGATGTAACTACTATTTGTATTGATAGCAACAAAAATGAGCCGCGATGACATTTTCTCTAAAGGAAAAGTCTAAACTGATTTCTCTGCCATTGCGTTAGGTCCAAACCAAGTGTTCTTCGAACGACTCCCCCACCCCAAATTGGAACAAGCATCTGCATGTCTGTACGGCATTAACCAAGCTCAGAACTAGAAATTCAACGCTAGATGACATGTAAATGTGTACTTTCTTCATTCCTAAATATGAATCCTTTGAGATTTAAGACTATATATAAAATAAAATAAGTGAATCTATACTATCTTTAGAAAATTTTATATTTAGAAACCAAGGGGGTAGGATGCGCTGGCCTGATGGATGGTGGTAGCGATGTGCCGACTTGTCGGAAATTAGAGCATCTACAGCCGGGCATCCCAAATCCGCCGCATACGCCCACGCAGGTTGTCTGATAACTGACTGTTCACGTTTTTTTTGTGATCTAGACGGTCTCCTTAAACGGGCCTCAAACATCCGCGCTGATCGGCACCCCTCATATCCAACCCAAATATGGGAGCGCCCGGGCGCGCCCAGGCACGCCCGTCACATAGGACTGATGAAGGGGTCCCACGCGGACTCGCCCGGAAACCCGGCGGTCCGACAGACGCTTCCTTCGTCGCCTCGGTGTGAACGTCACGTGACGCCGCTCCGGCTCGTCGCCCGTGAGCAAATCCGCCTATTTAACCTGGCCAGAGTGCCGCAACCCTAGTCCATCCACCTCCCCCCTCTCCGCGTCGCCAGTCGGAGCCCATCCACCTCCTCCCTCTCCCGCTCCGGTGGTCCGCCATGGTCCGGAGTAAGACAACCTACTACGTAGTGCTCATGCTAGAGCGCCACGCCGATATCCAGCAGGAGATCTGGGCGAGACAAGCCGCGTGCGCAGCCCGCATCGCTGTCGAGCTGTCTCCGGACTCGCCGGAGTCGGAGGAGGAGGAGGAGGAGCCGGGGAAAAGAGAAGGGGAAGGAGCTGACTCTGATGGAGGTGGAGGAGGCGGAGGAGCCGGAGCAGCAGCTGTCAGGCTTCAACATAGAGCAAGCGGAGGCGGAGTTTAAGAATCTATTTGTATTTGTATGGATTTAAACATCTAGTATGAGATGTCTGGATGCAACAAGTAAAATTTAAGGCGTGCGCAGTCAATTCCCGCTGACCCATTCGGACGCGTCCGCGAGTGTTTGAGGTGTCGGATTTGCAAAGACTAGCTCTTAATAGTTAGAATCTACGTGCACAGTTCGCTCGAAGTTCTACGCGGATTCCTCTGTACTAAATTAAGCACAATGTGTACTGGTTTTCTTTCGGTCGCTTTGAGCCGTTTATTTCAGTAGATTAGGTGTATAGACCTTCTTTGAGCTTTTCTTTTGTTTGACTTTTGCATTGTTCATTTCTTTTTGGTTTGGTATTTGCTTTAAGACCGCCGCCGTCTTAGCGTTTCTTCTTGTAAATACAAGTGGTGAGCACTTTAGTGCGCATTTGGGAAAAAGATTAAGCGCAATTGCTTAAATTAATGGAGGCGAGTGGACAACCCATATCTATGTAAAGGTGCCATAAACAAACCTCTAATTAAATTGGAATTATATAGTAGATCCTGGATCTTGAAAATTCCATTGTGCGCAAGTCTCTTTGCCTTTATAACTAAGGCTCACTTTGTATATTTTGCAGCTGAATTGTGATGTGCTTATTTTATAATTTGAAAAGAAAACCGTGTGGACTGACAAATGTGCAAAACTGACTATACTTTGCTTACTTAATTGCAATGTGCTGGAGTGGACTATAGAGTTCACCTGTACTAAACTGACTATACTTTGCTTACTTAATTGCGCAAATCTGAAAAATGGTAGTAGGTCCTTAGGGCATCTCCAGCCGCGCCCCAGCAAGGCCTTTTCAGGCGTTTTTTTTGCGCCGGCGTCGAAAAATCGGCCCAGTCGCGTCCCCAGGAGCCCGATTTTCACCGGTTTGGGCCAAAAACAGCGCCGGCGGATCCAGGCCGAACCCGGCGCGCTGGGGGGCGCCCGGGAGCGCCGGGGCGAACTGTTTTGCCGCGAAATAGCCGCGGGCCCGCCGCGTCAGCGACACGGCTCTCTTCTCGCCCCTTCGTCGTCCTCATCGCCTCGTTTCCCGCGGCGAATCAATGCCAAAGCTGTCGCGCCGGTCGGCCTGCGCCATTGATGCCTCACGGGCGGCGCAGTGAAAACCGGATGACGCGCGTCCCTCGCCCTCCCTCGCCCGCCACGCGTACTCACGGCGGCTAGCGCACGGGCGGCGCTTCGGCCTATATAAGACGCGCCCCAGCGCACTCGGCGACTCGCACTCTCTCGCCGTCGTCGTTCCTTCCTCTCCTCTCTCTCGCCGTCTCCAGTTCATCACACCCATGGCCGAGCGCTTCCCAGGCGAACGGCTTCGGCCGCCGCCATCTACACGAGAACGAGGCTCGCCTCCTTTTCGAGGCCGAGTACCCGGTCCCGCCGGACATGCGGGTGCCCGGGGCGTGGAGGATCAGCGCCGGCGGCGTGCCGGTGCCCCCGGTACCCACCGGTGCGGCGCGGCATGCAGAGATCGCGCGCATCCGCTCGTCCCTGCCGCGTGCGGCGAGGGAGGGGCCACAGTACGTCCCCGACAGCCCGCTCTGGGAGCCTTATTTCCGCCGCCGTCACGCCGAGCAGCTCGAGGCCACCAACGGCGTCGAGCCCTCCGGTAGGCTCAACGCCGTCGGTGGTGGGGCGTGCCCGGGCGCACGTTGGAGGCCGTCCTCAAGTACATCGAGGGCGGCAACACGCCGCGCCTCGAGTACCCCGCTCCCCCGTCCTTCCCACGCCGCCGGGGAAGCTTCTAGACCCCGAGGCGCATGGAGACCGGGGGGTCCTCCTCCTCGTCCGGTGGCTCCCCCTGCGGTGGCTTCTCCGACGAGGACGCCCTGCGGTGGGACGCCCACCTCCGCAACGAGATGGTCCGGCAGCCCCTGGCCCTGGAGGAGATCGCCGCCCGCAAGCGTGGGCGCGAGGACGAGCACGGCGTCGTGGTCCTCGACAGCGACGACGACGACGACGCCTCCGGACCGTCCAACCCGCCGCGCCAACCGGGGGAGGGATGCAGTAGGGACGGCGGAGGCGTCGGCGGGGGCGACGACGACGGCGGCGGCGGTGACTACACGCGGTTCTACAGCCTCCTCGGCATGTAGAACCACGTGGGCGGGCGGCGAGGCGGGCGGCGAGGGAGACGGCTGGGGTAGCCCGCGGTAGTTTTTCTTTTTTGTAAAATATATTTAAATTTGAACGAACTCGAACGTGTTTACGTTGTGTTTGCACCGAATTTAAATATTTTAAAGACCCGTGGGGGCGCGACTAGGGGCATCACGCCCCCAGTGCGCGGTTTAGCACCGATACGCCCTCAGGGGGCGATTTTTTGCCTCTCCTGAAGGGCCAACGGCTGGAGATGCCCTTATGCTCAACTTGAAAATGGCATGGAGCGTGCACAGACATAGTTAAGCATCTTGGCCTTTTCACTTGGTTTAAACGGGCAGCTCTGTGCGATCAAAGCCGCCTAAGAATGAACTATCGTGCTGATGCATGCAGATGAACTACTACCGGGTTTGACACACTGCGACATGCATGCACCGTCAAACGTACGCGCCGGTGCTTCCCTTTCCGTACAGGCGTGGCGAGATGCGTCGTGGATGCATTAAAGCATGTGCCATGTCAGGCCAAGAGTGCCAATAATGCCCAGAAACCTGTAATTTACCACGGCCCACGATTTGTCGACGGATCAGTCGGTGACTCCTGCCGAAGTACACGCGCAAACTTGAATGCGGACGGATGCGAGCGTGACTGACCCTACATGCTAGTACTATTAGCAGTATATCACTCTGGCGAACTGTAGGCAGATGGTACGGCTTAACTTGGTGCCGACGGGCGACGGCCGACCATTGCCGGATTCCCCTACCACACCACGCACACGTCCTACCGTCCTAGATGGGCTCCCTTTGTACTGTAGGTACACCCGAACTGTTTCAGTATGTATACGGGGCAACGTATGCACAGGCGCCGACCGAATTTTCAGTGGCCCCTCGCACCGGCCTGCGTTCCATGGCACGTGCCAGATCGCCCGCCGTACGATCGAAACGGGCAGAGCGGCAGGTCTTATCAGCCAGCGGCGCTTCACGGCCGCGGCACGTTTCGCTGCCCCCACGGCCAGGCCAGGCCAGGCCCCAGCGCAAAAGTGGCGGCGACATTCAACTCGGATCTGAAGCCGCGACAGTCGCACACGTCCGCCCTGATCCTGTGACATGGGGCAGCACATACACGCTCAGGGTACGGCAGAGGTCGGCAGCGCTTGCTTCTGCCTGTGGGCAGGCACTGCTGTATCTGGCCTGTTTCTCTCTCTGTCGCAACGGTGGTTTTTTTTTTTTGAGACAATGTCTCTACGGCTCTACGGTGGTGGTCTTCTAGTAGGAGTAGGCCAGATTCGCGTTGCCCGTATGGCCGCGAGGTCACGGGCCGGGTCGCCCATGGCCCATGGCAAATGCCTCCTAAACAGGGCCTTAAGTGCCCGAAAGCAGAACGGGCGCTCGCGCGTGGTGCCAGATGGGCCGCAGCCCACGGGAACTCCTATTCGCCGCGTTCTGCGGCAAGTAGTCGTCCCTTCGCACAGGGCGCGCGGCAACTGGGCCGGCCCATTCGAGTTGAACTGAAGCGAGTTGTCTGGCGAAAAATGGACAAAAATAATAAGACACGGGAGCTGGGATTCGAACTCTAGACCAGCAGCTTGTGCATGTATTGAGTTAACCAGTACACCAGGAGAATCTTCTTAACATAGTGAGCAAAAGTAACTTAAAAGAACTTTCTTCAGTGGCGAAAACTGAACATTACTTAGAAAATTGCAAACAATGTTAGAAATTTCGAATGTTTTATTGAAGTTACGAAAAATTAAGAAACGCGAATAAATTTATAAATTTCTCATCATCTTTTTAAACTACGAAGAATATTTCAAATTCTGGAACATTTTTCAAATTTGTAAACAAAACTCAAAAAAATGGAACATCTTCCAAAATTTTGAACAATTCATTTAAAACTCGATCATTTTCCAAATAACATTTTTGGAAACATGAACATTTCCCAGAACATTTTTTGAAAACTTATTTTTTTTGGAATTGGTGAACAAAATTTTAAAATGGGGACAACTTTTTAAATTCAGAACAAGTTTTTTAACTGAGAACAATTTTGAAAAGGAGAACATTTTTTATATACATGACCAAACAGTTGAAATGGAAAAAAAATTCTAATGCTTCAAACATTTTTTGAAAGTGCGAACATTTTTTATATAGGTGAACATTTTTCGGCTGCGTAAACTGAAACATGATTTGAAAAACTAAGAACATTTTTTGAAAAATTTGAAAACCAAGAACATTTTTTCATACATGAACAAAAATTTGAAAATAAGAACATTTTTTGAAATTTGTGAACAATTTTTTTGGAATTGGTCAACAAAATTTTTAAATGGGGACAACTTTTTAAATTCAGAACAATTTTTTTTAACTGAGAACAATTTTGAAAAGGAGAACATTTTTTATATACATGACCAAACAGTTGAAACGGAAACTTTTTTCTAGTGCTTCGAACATTTTTTGAAAGTGCGAACATTTTTTATATAGGTGAACATTTTTCAGCTGCGTAAACTGAACATGATTTAAAAAATAAGAACATTTTTTGAAAAATTTGAAAAACAAGAACATTTTTTAATACATGAACAAAAATTTGAAAAATAAGAAAATCTTTTGAAATTTGTGAACAATTTTCGAAAACAGGCATTTTTTTAAATCCATGCCATTAATTTTCAAATTTCTAAAAAATGAACAAAAATAATTTGACCAATTTTTGAAAAAACAGGAACATTTTCTGAAAATTCGGAACAAAAATTTGAAAGCAGGAACATTTTTTGAATTTATGAACAAATTTTGTGAAATGGGTACATTTTTGAATTTTTGAACAAAATCTGAAAAACAGGAAAAAAATTGAAATTCGGATTTTTTTTGAAAATAGACTTGAAAAGAAATAAAGGAAAAGAAAAAAGAAACAGAAAAAAAGAAAAAAGAAAAAGAAGAGAAATAGAAAAACGAAAAAGAAACTGAAAAAGAAAAAGCCGGTTCAGGAACCTTCTAGAAGGTTCCCAAAACCGGAAAAAACCGGCTGAAAACATCATAGAAGGTTCCAAAAACCGGGGTCTGCTGTAACGCTAAACGGGCCGGCCCACTCGGTCGCTCCCTCGCACCTGCCCTGTGCGAAGCGTCGACTACTTGCCGCAATGAGCGGCAAGTAGGATTTTCCGCAGCCCACCGAGGAGCATCACCACCGGACCACTCAGTGTCCGCCCTAAAGAGAGCTCCTCCTCGGCGCTCGTTGCGCCGCCTAGCGAAAACAGCGCTCACGACGCGCTCGAATGGGCCGGCCCAACAGCGCGAGGTTGCGCCCCGCTCGCTCGCCTGTTTCTATCGATCACCGTGGCGCTCGAGAACGCTTTGCTCCATCGCTCGATAGGTTCAGTTGACCTCGTTGATCAATTTAGTTGACTGCGTTGACCTTCTCTTTAAAAAAATGTAATCTCTTTAACAAAACTTCGTCAATTTTTGGAAAAAGTTCATCTATTTGAAAAAAAGTTCATCAATTTTGAGAAAAGTTCACCGAATCGAAATAAAGTTCATCGAATTTGAGAAAAGTTCACCGAATCAATGGAGTTTAAAAAACATTTCATGAATTTGACAAAGTTCATCAATTCTAAAAAAGTTCATCAATTTTGAACATAAAAATTGAAAAGGTTGATCGAATTTGAAAAAAGATCATCGGATTTGAAAAAAAGTTCATCGGATTTGAAAAAAGTTCATCGGATTAGAAAAAAGGTTCGCCGAATTAGAAAAAAGTTCACTGGTTTTGAAAAAAGTTCACGAAATTTCAAAATAAGTTCATCGAATTTTTAAATGGTTCATCCGATTTGAAAAAAGTTCATCGGATTTGAAAAAAGTTCATCGGATTAGAAAAAAGGTTCGCCGAATTAGAAAAAAGTTCACTGGTTTTGAAAAAAGTTCTTCGAATTTGAAAAAAGTTCATTGGTTTTGAAAAAAGTTCACCAAATTTCAAAATAAGTTCATCGAATTTTTAATTGGTTCATCCGATTTGAAAAAAAGTTCATCAAGTTTTTCACAAACTCATCAAATTCGAGAAAAACTCCATTGATTTTGTAGAGGAAAAACTCATGAAGAAAGAAAAGTTTCACGAATTTGAAAAAAGAAAAGAAGAAGAAGAAAGAAAACCTGTACATAATCACACCAACTGAACTGCCCTGGTGGTTGTCGCGTCGCGCTCGGAACTCGCCCGTCACGGTTCGAAACCCAGCTCTCGCGGAGTTTTAGCTGTTTAGAAAACAAAAAAAAAATCGAAAATGGGCCGGCCCAATGTGACAAGGGGGGGTATGCGCCCGTTAGTAGAAACAACTGTACCGGGCGCTTGAGTTTTTGCTGTTTAGAAAACGAAAAAAAAATCGAAAATGGGCCGGCCCAATGTGACAAGGGGGGGTATGCGCCCGTTAGTAGAAACAACTGTAGCGGGCGCTTAAGGCGCCGAATAGGAACCAGCCGTTTAGATGGCGATTTGTCTCCAAAAAAAAAAGATGGCGATGGCCCGACAAGCACCGAAAAAACAAAGATATATCAGGACACAGCACCTAAAAAAAATGGGACGATATATCAGGACACAGAACCAAATCTTTTGCAGCATCTGGATACATACATGTACATGTGCAGTATTAAGTTTGCTATTTTGCCATGATGTTTTGAGGTGTTAAACAATGTCAACACCGCATACATGAGATGAAATTAGAGCCCAACCCCTCAAAGAAACCAAAAGATCAAAGGAGAAGCTCTTGTTATTTCCCTACCTAATATCAGGTTTCAAGTCCTTCCTGGTAAGAACAGACACAGTTCCCCCTTCTATACAACCTAGCAACGATGAAAACGAAACAGATCATAATGGCTTTCTGTCTGCTCTTGTCAGGCCCTGACTTGTGTGTAATGCGCTTGTTATCACCCCATGACCTGATGATGGTTACATGGACTGGGCTTTTTTAACATTTGCCGTCCGGTTGCTCAGGCTGACAAGGTGGTGAAGCCACACGACCAACTCGAGTATGTAAGCCTCTGTCCTTGCCTTGTCGGCGTGGTAGAGCGTCTCGATCACGTCCGGTCGACCAGGTCCTCTTCCAACCCGCTCGGTCCTGAATGACATGGTAAACAAACCACAGGAATTTCATCGGTAAGAAACCATTCTTATCTCTCTGCGAAATGTAATAGCTAGGACATTGGACAAATTCCCCTGCTTACCCTGATTTTGCCCATTCACTAAACCGCAAGAAGCCTCGGGCACTGAGATTCCACTCAAACGTGCAACCAAACAGACATCAGAAATAGCTATAATTCATTCAAACTGAAAAAGTTACTGAGAATTTTAAAACACTGGTCAGATGTGTGTGCGGTACCAGGTGGTATTGATGGCCATCGGAACAAGCCATTTCAGAGTTCTCTCCATCATTACCCTTATCTGATCAATAGTGAGCTGCAGTAGGAATTCACGATTTAGGATGTGAAATGTTTGTTGATGGGGGTGCTCTCTCTCTCTCTCTCTCTCTCTATCTACTTGTATTACCTCCCGAGGCATTGAGGAAGTTCTTAATTTATTTGGTAGAGCCAACCTGACCCTTGGTGGCAATCCTTGGTAAAGGGCATCTCTTGAATTTGCGGGTACATACCCTGACCGAGAAACCTTAAACAAACAAACAAACGAACAAAACTTAAATGTGCTGCCTCTCACATACTAGCTACTGGATATTGGTCTCTGGAAGTGTCATTTACACTTCTTTGTCCAGCCACTTGTCTTTGGTGGATTTTCCTTTTTTCTATAAAATATCCATTGACCTTTTACACTAAAGATATTACAGATGATGAACTAGAATTCACTGAGATGTCCTGCACACAACACCTCAAGAGAACTGCTACCCGGGTGTACAGTACTCTTCAAACACAGAGATTGTTGTTTGAGAAATGTTCACTCAAACTTTCTAAACATTGGCATTGATATCTTTCTAAATATTTAAATTGAACACATGAAAACTATGTGTGTACACATACATGTCTACGGAAGTTCTTTCATAATACTCCCTCCATCCCAAAAAACTTATCTTAGATTTGTCTATATACGGATGTATCCAGACACGTTTTAGTGTTAGATTCATCCGTATCTACATAAATCTAAGACAAACTTTTTGGGACGGAGGTAATATTATGATTTCATTGGGTTCCATGAATATCTTACAATAGATTTTGGCGCTAAAAGTTGTGCTATCAGGACATGTCATGTCTCTCTGTACTACTGAAACTGATACAGTAACATCGCAAAAGCAAGCGAATATCACCAGATTCTTGAGCTGAGTTCTCAAAAAGAACTGAAGAAACTTACAATGCCATAGATCTGTATGATAGTGTTTGCATAGTGCAATGCAAGTCCAGCAGGTCCTAGTCTCTGACAGTTCACAGCAGAACTCAGTTCACCTCCATCTACAAATGCATTAAAAGGATCAGTTGGAAAAAGGTGCGACTAATTCAACACAAAACAACCACGGGATTACCATAAGTTCCATATGAGACATTGATCTCAACATGTAAATACTGCACAATGTCAACAAGCTTCTCAACAACCTGTAACAGGGAATGTATGTTATAGGCAAATACATGACACACCAACAGATCATATGAAGTAAATTCTATAGGAAAAGTTGGTCACTTGTTCCAATGTCTTTGACCACAGAGATCTTTTCTTCAAGTTCTTCACGTAACTTCTTTGGGTCTTCAACTCGAGTTTCACAACTTGAATATTATCTCCTGCAAAGCTATCTGATCAGCGTAAAAACTGCGAACAGTAAAAGGTATGTTGCCATGACAACCATGCGCAGATGGATTTGGATTTAGAAAATATCAATGATAAGGTTTAAACAATGCCCAAGCTTTGACAGTCTGCATAAATATCATTTTTATGCATTGGACAGAGATGAAGAGGCAAAAGTATTTCCATTTTAAAAAATGTTGTTACACAAGAAACAGAAATACCTTTTTCAATCTTATTTGAACTTCCACTTCCCTTTAGTTGACAGCGGTAATCTTGCTCAAATCTATCCAAGGCATGTAACTCATGATATAAATCCTGGAAAAAGAAGGTCAAAACCAGATAATCTATTTGCTCAAATGATATCTTGAGAGTAGAGAACAATGCTTACAGTTGTACGTTGAACAAGAGCCATCAGCTTTTGCATCTCCATTGTGGCTGTTTCTTTCAGCTGCTTCTGGGGTACACTTTCTGATTCTAGTCTGGACACCAAGGGGATAAATATCATTCAAGTCAAACAACATGTATGACCCTATGCTGCTCGTCAAAGCAGGAAGTTTCTTACTTTACAAAATAGCGGTCCAGATTATGCCATTGAGGATTTTTACAACGGTTGCCAAACCTGACAATCTCTTGCGAAAATACTTTCAGCTCTTCCCTGGAAACATTAGACAGGGTTCACAAAACAGTCACAGTAAGAGTAACCAGAAAGTCAGTCACAGTGGCCACTGAGGACAAATGTACAATCTACCTTCTGTCATTAGCTACAATCCGCATCAACTCGCCCATGTCACTGGAAATCAAATTCTGCACGCCTTCAGAAGGAAGCACCACCTGTTTGAAGTATGTGACAGAGTCTTCCAAGAGAGATTGCATAACACTTGCGCCTTTCAGTATTGTGTTAGCAACCTCAAAAGCTAGAATTGATATCTGAGTCCCTTTGGTCGTCCTAGAAATAAAACCACCATCCGGGCTTAAGGTTGTCATCAGGCAGCCTAGTGTGTCTAGAATTTCCACTGCTCTCCCATACCCGGCCATGCCGGCTGCGCCAAGCCCTGAACCTGTTCTAGAAACCTGCTAACAAAGGCGAAGCATTTCAGGACATACTACATTTGAATAATGTGATTAAACTAAACGTTATACGAGCTAGGCGCAAGTCGTTCTCCTGCATTAGGAAAAATCTGCACAATTCAATCTTTTTTCTAAGATTTAACTCTAATCATTTGAGTGTATCCTAAGGTCATTCCAATTACGAACATAGCTGAATAAACAGAAAAAATTACTGTGTGGTAACATTTATGAATTCAGCTAAAAATGGCTCTGCGAAAGAAAAGAAAAACATTCCGTGCTTATGTACCACTTGCCTTGCTTGTTCCATTGTTTCCAGATGTGTCTTTCGTCGACTGAGATGCCGCCATTTTCCCAGACACAGATGTCTCCGCTGATGTTGATTCGTGCAGCTTACTACTTCCGGAAATAAAGAAGCCATCATCCTTGGGGGACAAGATAAAGGATCGGCTCGTCGACTCCATATTATCTCTGACTTTAGCTTCCCAAAAACAGCTGACCTCCTGTTTGTGTGCAAGGTCTATTGAGTCAGGTAACTCGGTGATACCGCCCGCTGGATCATCGAACTCAACATCGGCGACGCCAATACTCCTTCTTGATTTCAACACTGCAAAAGAACAGACGTCACACATGAACAAGCTGTTTTCAGTAGCTAGTCTACTCCTACCTAGTAAGACACTGCAAAGCACCAGCAACGAATTACGAAGAGGCGGTAGACATACTGTAGCAACCGTTGCAGTCCATCCACGGGAAGCCCGTGCCCACAACCGCAAGCACGGCATGGAGGGACGCTGCTCCGGCGAGACCGGCAGACGCCGCCCGCTCGCTGAAGAAAGCGTGAATTCTCCGGATTTCCGCTCCAGCCCCGGCGGCGTGCGGAAGGTGCTCGACGAAATGCGCGAGTCAACGGGGGCGGGAAAAGGAGAGCCTCTCCCCAGCAAGAAACCAAAGAGAGCTCGCAAGGACGACCAGACTAAACAAGTGAGAGATCGAGAGGGGAAGGCGAGCTCGGCGGAAGCTCGGGGATGTAGCTGGGAGGGGAGGGGAGGGGAGCATGGGGGACGGGAGGCGCGGCTTTTTCAGGCCGGATTTGTTTTTGCTCGCCGCGGCAAACGAGACATGGGAGACGCAGACAGGCCACCGTTTCTGGCACAAAAGAATTGGGCGAGACGAAGGCGAGAGTCAGCGCTCTGACCCCGTCGCTCTCTCTTGAGCGGGCGCCCGTGCGCGCCTCGGGATCTCCGTATGGTCTGATCGGTCCATCGATCGATCGCCGGACGCGGCCGGCACGAGGATGCGATCCTGCGGTGCGGTGGTTGGGGCTGGCCTTGCCTGCCGGCCGGCCCCGGGTAGCGTCCGAATGTGGATCGCTTCCCTGCTCACCGGCTGTCTGCCTGCTCATGGTTCTTCCAAGTGCCGGGCACGTTCGTGCACAATATTGTTTTCTTCTGGCAGACTATTCGTTCACGTTGAGAAAAGGAGCATGTGCGAGATGTTTATTCCGGTCTTTTCTCACAATTTATCCACTTTATTTTGGGCAATCCAATTCGGCTCTTGGGAGCATATGCTCCTGCCCATCAAAAATGTTTTTCTTTCAAATGTCAATTTTTTTTGAAGAAAAATAGATGTGATCATTGTCACACCAAAACGCTACATACAAATTTTAGGAGGAAAGCTTAAGTTTTTTTATCTGTGCAAAAAATAGCAAGTCAAACGGCAAATGTTACACTTCTTTTTGTTTTTTTCACCAAAAGCACTGTCATCCCGTTTCGCATGAAAATTAACAAGCACACTTGTTACACTAACAAGAATATCTAGAAAAAATTTCAGAATTTTTAAATTTTATTTACTATTTGTTTTGAATTTACTATTCAATAGGAAGCATATGCACCCAAGAGCCAAAACATCTTTATTTTGGGAAAATATACTTATGTCCAGCCGGGCAATCAAACGTGAAACATTCGCCACGTCGTCCGCGCCACATGCCATTTGCAATGTGGTCCTTATCAGCGACGAACACAGAAATAAAATGGAGGATGTGCATGCTAAATTTTATTTTCTACCTTTTTTGAGGTGATTTTATTTTCTACCTAATCCAAGGGTCATACAATATATGACAAAAGAATAATATAAACATAGCTCAGTATGAAGTCTCAGAACATTCTAGTTCAATGTTAAGCAATGACATCAATTGTATATGAGCACGAAGAAATTCCACAATTCAATTGCATTAATCAATTCTAACCTATAAGGTTCCTAGCCAACTTGGCTTCATGAGGCTCCCTTGCGATTGGGCTTCGTTGGCCGTTGGATCGCGGTGAAACTTGTCTTCATGGTATATATATACACTAAGCAGTAAGCAATGGTATCGGTTCTACCTTGTTGTCTTGCGGAAGTGGTGATGGACTGATGCCTCGGGGGTTGGGGATGCAGCTCGCCGATGATGTGATGACTGCCTGACGGCCTGAGTCTAGTGAAGAGCAACTGAGCCCGATGCATTGAGTGACGGAGCGTGTCTCCCGGTCCCGAACCGAGTGACTTGGCCAGTGGCGCCCTGGCAGGTCGATGCGCTGCTGGAGCTCGCAACAAGGTGAGGGAGTGACGGTGTCCTGGACTAGGGGGTGCTAACCACGTCGGCCTGCCAGTCATGGGCCGGGCCGAAGACCTCCAGGCAACCAGAGAATGGGCCATGTTTACCACGACCCATGGCGTACTAAAGATGGAATTGTCTAAAGACTAGGCGCACACTTCAAGACATATTCAAATCATTGGCAAGCTTATCCCTAGATGTAACCGACCTACATATAACCCTAGGTACCCCCAGTCTCTATATAAGTCGAGGGGTGTAGTCCATAGGGTAGAGCTTAGAGACATTCACATACGATCTCGAGGTAGATTATCGTGTAATTTGAACCCCATCACATTAAATACAATCAAAGCAGGACGTAGGGTTTTACCTCTTCGAGAGGGCCTGAACGTGGGTAAACATCGCGTCCCTCTTCTGTCCTATTACTATCAAGCTAAGATCCACAACTCGAGACCCCCTACTCGAGATCCGTCAGATTCAACATCGACATGCATGGCCCATATAGGTCCCGTTGTGTGGTCAAAGCAACTCGATGGGCCATCTTCGGATCGATGACAACATTGGCTGTGGGAAGACCTTCTTCCCCGGGCAAATTTTTGTCTTCGGCAGCATCACACTCTATGCCGATGCGACTGGCCACCTCACCAGATCAAGAATTTCGCTCCAGGTCAGGCCATCAGGTTTGGAAACGTGGAATACACTTCGGATACCCATGGCTAACTCGCATTCTTGGGTTGGGTGTAAAACCAATCCGAGGACATCACCGACGCTGTCAAGTCGATCTCGGATTCAATGTTGGAATAGGACCATGACGCTGGTCACACATCGGATCTTCCTTCAAGCTCAAAGCAGAACACTGCCTCGTTGGATTAACGTGAAGTTTGGCCAACAAATCCCTAAGGCCATGTCATATGGGACCTCGGACAAGCTTTAGCTAAGCCCAGTCTTTGTTCAAGATATGGGTGAGGCCGACATGGCACTTCTGAACAAGAACTTAGATCAGGTTCAGAGCCTTGCAATCTCGGACAATCAAACCTTGGTTTATGATTGGATCTGGGACAAATATGGATATATTGGAATTTTAAAACCACCCCACCCAGCTAGTCGCTAACCGTCGAGAATTTAACCGACTTCCTAGCATACATTAATAACCCACAAGTATAGGGGATACACGACAGTCTTCGAGGGTAGTATTTCACCCAATTTATTGATTCGACACAAGGGGAGCCAAAGAATATTTATTAGCCTTAGTCGTTGAGTTGTTAGTTCAACCACACCTGGAAAGTTGTTTCTCTATGGCAAAGTGTTTAGTAGTACAATAGTTTGATAGTTCTGATAGTAACAACAACGGTAACAATAGTAGCGGTAACGGGAACAGTAGCAGTTTTGTAGTGATTGTAACAGCAACGGCAACAGTAGTATCTTAGCAAAAATCAATATGAGCAAAGCGTAGGCATTGGATCAGCGATGGATATTTGTGTGGATGACATTCATCATGTAACAGTCACAACCTAGAGCGATAAACAATAGCTCCAATTCATCAATCCAATGTAGGCATGTATTCTGTATATAGTCAAGCGTGCTTATAATAAGAAATTGTATGACACCTTTTGTCCTACCCTCCCGTGGCAGCGGGGTTGTTTGGGCATATTTCTCCCTTAGTGGTCTTGGTGATTGAGACAATAACTTTGCAGACTAATCATGTGCATTGTGTTGGGGAATGTAGCATGCAATTTCAAAAATTTCCTACGCTCATGCAAGATCTATCTAGGATATGCATAACAACGAGAGGGGGAAAGTGTGTCTACGAGCCCTCATACACCGAAAGCGGAAGCGTTTGACAACGTGGTTGATGTAGTCGTACACCTTCACGATCCGTCTCGATCAAGTATCGAAAGTACGGCACCTCCGGTTTCAGCACATGTTCAGCTCGATGACGCCCTCGCCTTGTTGATACAGCAAGAGGGGCGAAGTAGTAGATGAGTTCCAGCAGCACGACGATGTGGTGACGGTGTTGATGAAGAACAATCTCTGCAGGGCTTCGCCAAGCACAACGGAAACTATGACGGAGGATAAACTAGAGGGACGGGGTTGCCGGCACACAGCTTGGTGTTTCTTGATCTGTCTTGGGAGCTAGCCCTACCCCTCTATTTATATGTTGAGCCCTGGGGTCGAAACTTGGAGTAAAAGCCTCCTCAAAGTCGGTTTTGCCCGAAAGGTAAGAGTCCTTCTCGGACTCCAGGGCTAGACGCCAGGGTTCCTTTTGCACTTTCCAAAAGCCTCATGGGCTTTCCCCTTTGGACCAAATAAAGTGTTCTCATACCCAAACATTTCGGGAAACATCCGGAACCCCCTTCCGGAGACCAAACACTATTATCCCATATATCAATCTTTACCTTCGGACCATTCCGGAGCTCCTTATCATGTCTGTGATTACATCCAGGACTCCGAACAACATTCGGTCACCAACATACATAACTCATATAATATTATATCGTCAATGGACGTTAAGCGTGCGGACCCTACGGGTTTGAGAACTATGTAGACATGACCAAGACACCTCTCTAGTCAATAACCAATAGCGGAACCTGGATGCTCATATTGGCTCCTACATATTCTACGAAGATATTTATCGGTCGAACCTTATGACAACATACGTTATTCCCTTTGTCATCGGTATGTTACTTGCCCGAGATTCGATTGTCGGTATCTTCATACCTAGTTCAATCTCGTTACCGACAAGTCTCCTTACTTGTTCCATAATACATCATCCCGCAACTAACTCATTAGTTACATTGCTTGCAAGGCTTCTTATGATGTGTATTACCGAGAGGGCCCAGAGATACCTCTCCGATACTGGGAGTGACAAATCCTAATCTTGATCTATGCCAACCCAACAATAACCTTCGGAGATACCTGTAGAGCATCTTTATAATCACCCAGTTATGTTGGGACGTTTGATAGCACACAAGGCATTCCCCCGGTATCCGGGAGTTACATAATCTCATAGTTGAAGGAATATGTATTTGACATGAAGAAAGCAATAGCAATAAAACTGAACGATCAAAATGCTAAGCTAACGGATGGGTCTTGTCCATCACATCATTCTCCTAATGATGTGATCTCATTCATGAAATGACAAAACATGTCTATGGTTAGGAAACTTAACCATCTTTGATTAACGAGCTAGTCTAGTAGAGGCTTACTAGGGACACGGTGTTTTGCCTATGTATCCACCACTACAAAAAAAGACACATCCGTGACATTTTGGGCCGAATGATTGTTTTTGTCATACATATGACACTTCTATGACGATAATTGTGACAAAACCCGGTATCATCATAGATGTGGTGGGCTCCTACTTCTATGACAAAAATCATGACAGAAAATGGGCTTTTCGTCCTGGGCGGGCCGGAGACGCAGCTGCATGACATTCTTTGGGCCGTCCATGACGGAAAAAACCGTGGTAGAAGCGAGGGCGAGGAAAATTTTGGGGAGTTCCCGGTTACGGTGGGAGGTCGGGGGCCGAGCGATGCGCGCTTCTCTCGTACACGTACGCGCGTGTGTGCGAGGCGTTGGCTCTAACTGAACCCGAGCGAGGCGTTGGGCTCTAACTGAACCCGAGCGATTGCACTGCAGGCTACGCATTACTGAACCCAAGCGATCAATCGATGGCTGTTAACTGAACCTGATCGAGCGATTCCTTCGCTACTGCTGCTAACTGAAGCC
>NC_041382.1:528220244-528241650 GCF_002162155.2 Triticum dicoccoides
GGGTGGATGAACAGGACCCTGTGGTGTTGCCTCTGGATGAACAGGACCCCGATCGATCGAGCCGGTTGGGGCTGGATGAACAGGACCCCGTGGAGGGCTGGATGAACAGGACCACCCCGTGGAGGGCAGGATGAACAGTAGACGGTGGAGGGCAGGATGAACAGTAGCCCGTGGAGGGGTGGCTGAATAGGAGCCCGTGGAGAGGGCTGGTTGAACAGTAGCCGGTGTAGCGCGTGGTGGAGGCTAGATGAACAGGAGCCCGTGGATGAACAGTCGCAGGTGGAGGCTGGAGGAGGTCGACGGTGGATGAACAGTAGCTCGTGGAGGCTGGAGGGGGTCGACGGTGGAGACGAACAGTATCCCGTGGAGTCCCGTTTTGCGGTACGCCACACCCCTCCCGATGAACAGGACCCCCGTTTCGACCGTAGCACTCCAACACAAGTCCGTTTCGTCCGTTTTGCGGTACGCCACACCCCTCTCGATCAACAGGACCCCCGTTTCGACCGTAGGAGGTCCGTTTCCTCCGCTTTGCGGTACGCGAGACCCCTCCCGATGAACAGGATACCGTTTCAAACGTGGCCGGTCGAACACAAGTCCGTTTCCTCCGTTCTGCGGTACGTCATGCCTCGTTTCCATCGCATGTTCCGTCCAAGCCCTCCCGATGAACACGACGCATTCCGTTGCCTCCCCATGAACACGACGCATTCTGCTGCCTCCCCATGAACACGACGCATTCCGTTGCCTCCCTATGAACACGACGACGACGATGTTTCTTCGTTCCGACCCAGCCATGTACACGAGCCCTGACCGTACGTATGCGCGAGTAGGCGTTCAAGACCCCGCCCGTATGTACACATACGTGGTCGTATTTTCTTTCTTGCACCCTGGCCGCTGTACGTATGTGTACATGCTACGTGCGCGCCTCTACTACGACACGTGCGCGCCTCTACATCGACCAGTATATATGTACGTAAACGTTTGCGACCAGAATGACAACGCTACATACGCTTCGACCAGGTGGGTCCCGACTGTCAGGCATTTCCTTGCGTGCGAAGATGTAGCTGGTGGGTCCCAGCAGTCAGGGGCAACCATTTTTTTTGCGAAATACGGTGGCCCGTCCGGTGGGTCCCCGCTGTCAGGTGGAGGAATAATTATTTTGCGTGTAATAAGGAGGCACTTCCTTGCTGCGGCTGTGGACCTAGCTGTCAGCAGCTCCACACACAGTACTCTTTCGATGGAAGCCGGTCGTTGACCACATTGACCACGCCGCGCTGAGAGCAGCACGGCGGTGGATGACGGCGAGGCCTAGGAAGGGGATGACGCGGAGCTGGGGAAGACACGGCAGTGGAAGCCCGCGCGGAGAGGAGTACGAGGGTTCACTGGTTCGGCTGCGGTGTGAGGCTACCGTCGCCGCAGGGTCTGGCCAGCGGTGGGAATAGTAGGGGGCGGTGAGGCCTCCACGGCAGCACAACCGGCCACGGGAGGCACGAGCATGCGACACGACCGGCGCTGCTTTGGGCGGCTGGAGCAAGAAGACCAGAGGTTGAAGAAGCACTACGGCCGTTGGATGGACATCGTATGGTCACTGGAGCTAGAATCGTTTATATTGACTAAGTTGACAAAGCCCTTCGTCCCCGTCAACTTAGTAGGCCCACAAGTCAGCCTCCCACCAAGGTGGGTCTCAGCTAGCCGGGGGAGTATTCATTTTTTTGCGTAATAAGGAGGCACTTCCGGTGGGTCCAAGCTGACAACGGGGGGAACATTTTTTTCGCGAAATACGGTGGCCCGTCCGGTGGGTCCCAGCAGTCAGGGGGAAATGATATGTTTCGCAAAATACTGGTGGCCCATCTGGTGGGTCCCCGCTGTTAGGTGGAGGAATAATTATTTTCCGCGTAATAAGGAGGCACTTCCTTGCAGCTGTCGTGGACCCAGCTGTCAGCCTCTCCACGTACAGTAATCTTCCGATGGAAGTCGGTCGTTGACCACATTGACCACGACGCGCCGAGAGAACCACAGCGGTGGATGACGGCGAGGCATAGGAAGGGGACGACACGGAGCTGGGGAAGACACAGCAGTGGATGCCCACGCGGAGAGGAGTACGAGCGTTCACCGGTTCACCTGCGGTGTGAGGCTGCCGTCGCCGCAGAATAACAGGGGGTGTGGGTGAATAGAGGGATGCCCTGGCCAGCACTGGGAGTAGTAGGGGGCGCTGAGGCCTGCGCGGCAGCACAACTGGCCACGGGAGGCGGGAGTAGGCGGTCCCGCCGGTGCTGCTTTGGCAGCTGGAGCAAGAAGATCAGAGATTGAAGAAACACGACGACCGTTGGATTGACATTCAACAGTTACGTCTGCTAGAATCGTTTGCTAACGTATATAATAACTAAAAAAAATCTTGCATATGCGTCAACTAAACAGGCCCACAAGTCAGACCACTCCCTCTTTTTTTAATAATTTATATATAGCTCATGGCAACTTCTTATGCAATTTATTGCAGTCGTTTTTTTGGTTGGCCAGGGCCAATTTCGCATATTTCTGTGGGTTCCAAACTATTTTTAATACCGAAATGTCCAGCCAGATTTAAAGTACTTTGAAGATATATTTAAATTAGGTTAATGCCCAGTAAAATAGGAATCTGAAAATGTAATAAAATTCAGAAATTATAAAGTAATTGCCAATTTGTCATCTGTTTTTATATTTACAACTCATTTCATATTACTTTCAAGATTTGCAGGCGTCTTGAAAGAGTTGCAGCCCATCAGGGCGTAGAAAAATAAGTAGGCCTGGATTGGCTATTCTTCAGAAAAAATAAACTGGGCTCATTTTCACAAAGAAAAAATAGCTGGGCTGGTCACATGGTGAACATAAAATATAAGCCTGGGCTAGACGGGCCACAACCCAGTTCAAACCCTGCTCCGTCTCAACAATACCAAACAAAAAAAATACTGCTCGAGTAGCTACGTCCCAGGTGTCAGCCGATCTTGTGCTGTTCTCTTGTCTATTGACTATATACGCTCACAATGTTGTGGGCCCCAGATGTCAGGAAAACACTAGGAGGAAGCATTTTATTTTTCCATACGCTGACGTGGCGGGCCCCTACTGTCATCCTCTCCATGTACTGTTGGAAATATGCCCTAGAGGCAATAATAAAAGGATTATTATTATATTCGCTTGTTCATGATAATTGTCTTTTATTCATGCTATAATTGTGTTATCCAGAAATCGTAATACATGTGTGAATACATAGACACCAACATGTCCCTAGTAAGCCTCTAGTTGACTAGCTTGTTGATCAACAGATAGTCATGGTTTCCTGACTATGGACATTGGATGTCATTGATAACGAGATCACATCATTAGGAGAATGATGTGATGGACAAGACCCCATCCTAAACATAGCACAAGATCGTATAGTTCGTTTGCTAGAGTTTTTCCAATGTCAAGTATCTTTTCCTTAGACCATGAGATCGCGTAACTCCCGGATACCGTAGGAGTGCTTTGGGTGTACCAAACGTCACAACGTAACTGGGTGACTATAAAGGTATACTACGGGTATCTCTGAAAGTGTCTGTTGGGTTGACACGGATCAAGACTGGGATTTGTCACTCTGTATGACGGAGAGGTATCTCTGGGCCCACTCGATAATGCATCATCACAATGAGCTCAAAGTGACCAAGTGTCTGGTCACGGGATCATGCATTACGGTACGAGTAAAGTGACTTGCCGGTAACGAGATTGAACGAGGTATTGGGATACCGATGATCGAATCTCGGGCAAGTAACGTACCGATTGACAAAGGGAATTGTATACGGGGTTGCTTGAATCCTCGACATCGTGGTTCATCCGATGAGATCATCGAGGAGCATGTGGGAGCCAAGATGGGTATCCAGATCCCGCTGTTGGTTATTGACCGGAGAGTCGTCTCGGTCATGTCTACATGTCTCCCGAACCCGTAGGGTCTACACACTTAAGGTTCGGTGACGCTAGGGTTGTAGAGATATGAATATGTAGTAACCCGAAAGTTGTTCGGAGTCCCGGATGAGATCTCGGACGTCACGAAGAGTTTCGGAATGGTCCGAAGGTGAAGAATTATATATAGGAAGTGCAGTTTCGGCCATCGGGAGAGTTTCGGGGGTCACCGGTATTGTACCGGGACCACCGGAAGGGTCCCGGGGATCCCCCGGGTGGGGCCACCCATCCCGGAGGGCCCCATGGGCTAAGTGGGGAGGGGAACCAGCCCATAGTGGGCTGGTGCGCCCCCCTTGGCCCACCCCATGCGCCTAGGGTTGGGAACCCTAGGGTGGGGGGGGGGGCGCCCCACCTGGCTTGGGGGGCACTCCACCCCTTGGCCGCCGCCCCCCTAGGAGATCCCATCTCCTAGGGCCGGCGCACCCCCTAGGGGGCCTATATAAAGGGGGGAAGGGAGGGGCAGCCGCACCCTTGAGTCTTGGCGCCTCCCTCTCCTCTGCTACACCTCTCCCTCTCGTAGTAGAACGGCGAAGCCCTGCTGCGGTGACACCTGCATCCACCACCACGCCGTCGTGCTGCTGGATCTTCATCAACCTCTCCTTCCCCTTGCTGGATCAAGAAGGAGGAGACGTCACGCTGACCGTACGTGTGTTGAACGCGGAGGTGCCGTCCGTTCGGCGCTAGGATCTCCGGTGATTTGGATCACGTCGAGTACGACTTCCTCATCCCCGTTCTTTGTACGCTTCCGCGCGTGATCTACAAAGGTATGTAGATGCAATCGATCACTCATTGCTAGATGAACTCATAGATGGATCTTGGTGAAACCGTAGGAAATTTTTGTTTTCTGCAACGTTCCCCAACAGTGGCATCATGAGCTAGGTCTATGCGTAGTTCTCTTTGCACGAGTAGAACACAATTTGTTGTGGGCGTAGATGTTGCCAACTTTCTTGCCGCTACTAGTCTTATTTTGCTTCAGCAGTATCATGGGATGAAGCGGCCCGGACCAACCTTACACGTACGCTTACGTGAGACCGGTTCCACCGACTAACATGCACTAGTTGCATAAGGTGGCTGGCGGGTGTCTGTCTCTCCCACTTTAGTTGGAGCGGATTCGATGAAAAGGGTCCTTATGAAGGGTAAATAGAAGTTGACAAATCACGTTGTGGCTTTCACGTAGGTAAGAAAACGTTCTTGCTAGAACCCTATTGCATCCACGTAAAACTTGCAACAACAATTAGAGGACGTCTAACTTGTTTTTGCAGCAAGTGTTTTGTGATGTGATATGGCCAAAGTTGTGATGAATGATGAATGATATATATGTGATGTATGAGATGTTCATGCTATTGTAATAGGAATCACGACTTGCATGTCGATGAGTATGACAACCGGCAGGAGCCATAGGAGTTGTCTTTATTTTTTGTATGACCTGCGTGTCATTGAGAAATGCCATGTAAATTACTTTACTTTATTGCTAAACGTGTTAGCCATAGTAGTAGAAGTAATAGTTGGCGAGAAACTTCATGGAGACACGATGATGGAGATCATGATGATGGAGATCATGGTGTCATGCCAGTGACAAGATGATCATGGAGCCCCAAGATGGAGATCAAAGGAGCTATGTGATATTGGCCATATCATGTCACTATTATTATTTGATTGCATGTGATGTTTATCATGTTTTTGCATCTTGTTTACTTAGAACGACGGTAGTAAATAAGATGATCCCTCATAATAATTTCAAGAAAGTGTTCCCCCTAACTGTGCACCATTGCGACAGTTCGTTGTTTCGAAGCACCACGTGATGATCGGGTGTGATAGATTCCAACATTCACATACAATGGGTGTAAGACAGATTTACACATGCAAACACTTAGGTTGACTTGACGAGCCTAGCATGTACAGACATGGCCTCGGAACACAGAAGACCAAAAGGTCGAGCATGAGTCGTATAGAAGATACGATCAACATGAAGATGTTCACCGATGTTGACTAGTCCATCTCACGTGATGATCGGACACGGCCTAGTTAACTCGGATCATGTTATACTTAGATGACTGGAGGGATGTCTATCTGAGTGGGAGTTCATTGAATAATTTGATTTAGATGAACTTAATTATCATGAACTTAGTCTAAAATCTTTACAACATGTATTGTAGATCAAATGGCCAACGTTGTCCTCAACTTCAACGCGTTCCTAGAGAAAACCAAGCTGAAAGACGATGACAGCAACTATACGGAGTGGGTCCAGAACCTGAGGATCATCCTCATAGCTGCCAAGAAAGATTATGTCCTACAAGCACCGCTAGGTGAAGCACCTGCTCTCCCTGCAGAACAAGACGTTATGAACGCTTGGCAGACACGTACCGATGATTACTCCCTCGTTCAGTGCGGCATGCTTTACAGCTTAGAACCGGGGCTCCAGAAGCGTTTTGAGAGACACGGAGCATATGAGATGTTCGAAGAGCTGAAAATGGTTTTTCAAGCTCATGCCCGGGTCGAGAGATATGAAGTCTCCGACAAGTTCTTCAGTTGTAAGATGGAGGAAAACAGTTCTATCAGTGAGCACATACTCACTATGTCTGGGTTACATAACTGCTTGACTCAGCTGGGAGTTAATCTCCCGGATGACGCGGTCATTGACAGAATCCTTCAGTCGCTTCCACCGAGCTACAAGAGCTTTGTGATGAACTTCAATATGCAGGGGATGGAAAAGACCATTCCTGAAGTATTCGCAATGCTGAAATCAGCAGAGGTAGAAGTCAAAAAGGAACATCAAGTGTTGATGGTGAATAAAACCACTAAGTTCAAGAAAGGCAAGGGGAAGAAGAACTTCAAGAAGGACGGCAAGGGAGTTGCCGCGCCCGGCAAGCAAACTGCCGGGAAGAAGCCAAAGAATGGACCCAAGCTCGAGACTGAGTGCTTTTATTGCAAGGAAAGTGGTCACTGGAAGCGGAACTGCCCAAAATACTTAGCGGACAAGAAGGCCGGCAAAACGAAAGGTATATGTGATATACATGTAATTGATGTGTACCTTACCGGTACTCGTAGTAGCTCCTGGGTATTTGATACCGGCGCAGTTGCTCGCATTTGTAACTCAAAGCAGGAGCTGCGGAATAAGCGGAGACTGGCGAAGGACGAGGTGACGATGCGCGTCGGGAATGGTTCCAAGGTTGATGTGATCGCCGTCGGCACGCTACCTCTACATTTACCTACGGGATTAGTTTTGAACCTCAATAATTGTTATTTAGTGCCAAGTTTGAGCATGAACATTGTATCAGGATCTCGTTTAATACGAGATGGTTACTCATTTAAATCCGAGAATAATGGTTGTTCTATTTATATGAGAGATATGTTTTATGGTCATGCTCTGATGGTGAATGGTTTATTTTTAATGAATCTCGAGCGTAATGCTACACATATTCATAGTGTGAATACCAAAAGATGTAAGGTTGATAATGATAGTCCCACATACTTGTGGCACTGCCGCCTTGGTCACATAGGTGTCAAACGCATGAAGAAGCTCCATGCAAATGGACTTTTAGAGTCTCTTGATTACGAATCATTTGACACGTGCGAACCATGCCTCATGGGTAAAATGACCAAGACTCCGTTCTCAGGAACAATGGAGCGAGCAACCAACTTATTGGAAATCATACATACTGATGTGTGCGGTCCAGTGAGTGTTGAGGCTCGCGGTGGCTATCGTTATGTTCTCACCCTCACTGATGACTTGAGTAGATACAGGTATGTCTACTTAATGAAACACAAGTCTGAGACCTTTGAAAGGTTCAAGGAATTTCAGAGTGAGGTTGAGAATCAACGTGACAGGAAAATCAAGTTCCTGTGATCAGATCGTGGAGGAGAATACTTGAGTCACGAATTTGGCACACACTTAAGAAAATGTGGAATAGTTTCACAACTCACGCCGCCTGGAACACCTCAGCATAATGGTGTGTCCGAATGTCGTAATCGCACTCTATTACATATGGTGCAATCTATGATGTCTCTTACCGATTTACCGCTATCATTTTGGGGCTATGCTTTAGAGACTGCCGCATTCACTTTAAATAGGGCTCCGTCGAAATCTGTTGAGACGACACCGTATGAATTATGGTTTGGTAAGAAACCTAAGCTGTCGTTTCTAAAAGTTTGGGGATGTGATTCTTATGTCAAGAAACTTCAACCTGAAAAGCTCGAACCCAAGTCGGAAAAATGCGTCTTCATAGGATACCTAAAGAAACTATTGGGTATACCTTCTACCTCAGATCCGAAGGCAAGATCTTTGTTGCCAAGAATGGATCCTTTCTAGAGAAGGAGTTTCTCTCGAAAGAAGTAAGTGGGAGGAAAGTAGAACTTGATGAAGTATTACCTCTTGAACCGGAAAGTGGCGCAACTCAGGAAAATGTTCTTGTGGTGCCTGCACCAATTAGAGAGGAAGTTAATGATGATGATCAAGATACTTCTGATCAAGCTCCTACTGAAATTCGAAGGTCCACAAGGACACGTTCCGCACCAGAATGGTATGGCAACCCTGTCTTGGAAATCATGTTGTTAGACAACGGTGAACCTTCGAACTATGAAGAAGCTATGGCGGGCCCGGATTCCGACAAATGGCTGGAAGCCATGAAATCCGAGATAGGATCCATGTATGAAAACAAAGTATGGACTTTGACTAACTTTCCCGTTGAGCGGCGAGCCATAGAAAATAAATGGATCTTTAAGAAGAAGACAGACGTGGATGGTAATGTGACCATCTATAAAGCTCGGCTTGTCGCTAAGGGTTATCGACAAGTTCAAGGGGTTGACTACGATGAGACTTTCTCACCGGTAGCGAAGCTGAAGTCCGTCCGAATCATGTTAGCAATTGCCGCATTCTATGATTATGAGATATGGCAAATGGACGTCAAAACGGCATTCCTTAATGGTTTCCTTAAGGAAGAATTGTATATGATGCAGCCGGAAGGTTTTGTCGATCCTAAGAATGCTGACAAGGTGTGCAAGCTCCAACGCTCGATTTATGGGCTGGTGCAAGCATCTCGGAGTTGGAACATTCGCTTTGATGAGATGATCAAAGCGTTTGGGTTTATGCAGACTTATGGAGAAGCCTGCGTTTACAAGAAAGTGAGTGGGAGCTCATTAGCATTTCTCATATTATATGTAGATGACATACTTTTGATGGGAAATGATATAGAGCTTTTGGACAACATTAATGCCTACTTGAATAAGAGTTTTTCAATGAAGGACCTTGGAGAAGCTGCTTATATATTAGGCATCAAGATCTATAGAGATAGATCAAGACGCCTCATAGGTCTTTCACAAAGCACATACCTTGATAAGATATTGAAGAAGTTCAATATGGATCAGTCTAAGAAGGGGTTCTTGCCTGTGTTGCAAGGTGTGAAATTGAGCTCAGCTCAATGTCCGACCACGGCAGAAGATATAGAAGAGATGAGTGTCATCCCCTATGCCTCAGCCATAGGTTCTATTATGTATGCCATGCTGTGTACCAGACCTAATGTAAACCTTGCCGTAAGTTTGGTAGGTAGGTACCAAAGTAATCCCGACAAGGAACACTAGACAGTGGTCAAGAATATCCTGAAGTACCTGAAAAGGACTAAGGAAATGTTTCTCGTTTATGGAGGTGACGAAGAGCTCGTCGTAAAGGGTTACGTCGACGCTAGCTTCGACACAGATCTGGATGACTCTAAGTCACAAACCGGATACATGTATATTTTGAATGGTGGGGCAGTAAGTTGGTGCAGTTGCAAGCAGAGCGTCGTGGCGGGATCTACATGTGAAGCAAAGTACATGGCAGCCTCGGAGGCAGCACATGAAGCAATTTGGGTGAAGGAGTTCATCACCGACCTAGGAGTAATACCCAATGCGTCGGGGCCGATCAAACTCTTCTGTGACAACACTGGAGCTATTGCACTTGCCAAGGAGCCCAGGTTTCACAAGAAGACCAGGCACATCAAGCGTCGCTTCAACTCCATTCGTGAAAATGTTCAAGATGGAGACATAGATATTTGTAAAGTACATATGGACCTGAATGTAGCAGATCCGTTGACTAAACCTCTCCCTAGAGCAAAACATGATCAACACCAGAATTCCATGGGTGTTCGATTCATCACAGCGTAACTAGATTATTGACTCTAGTGCAAGTGGGAGACTATTGGAAATATGCCCTAGAGGCAATAATAAAAGGATTATTATTATATTTCCTTGTTCATGATAATTGTCTTTTATTCATGCTATAATTGTGTTATCCGGAAATCGTAATACATGTGTGAATACATAGACACCAACATGTCCCTAGTAAGCCTCTAGTTGACTAGCTCGTTGATCAACAGATAGTCATGGTTTCCTGACTATGGACATTGGATGTCATTGATAACGAGATCACATCATTAGGAGAATGATGTGATGGACAAGACCCAATCCTAAACATAGCACAAGATCGTATAGTTCGTTTGCTAGAGTTTTTCCAATGTCAAGTATCTTTTCCTTAGACCATGAGATCGTGTAACTCCCGGATATTGTAGGAGTGCTTTGGGTGTACCAAATGTCACAATGTAATTGGGTGACTATAAAGGTATACTACGGGTATCTCCGAAAGTGTCTGTTGGGTTGACACGGATCAAGACTGGGATTTGTCACTCCGTATGACGGAGAGGTATCTCTGGGCCCACTCGGTAATGCATCATCACAATGAGCTCAAAGTGACCAAGTGTCTAGTCACGGGATCATGCATTACGGTACGAGTAAAGTGACTTGCCGGTAACGAGATTGAACGAGGTATTGGGATACCGACGATCGAATCTCGGGCAAGTAACGTACCGATTGACAAAGGGAATTGTATACGGGGTTGCTTGAATCCTCGACATCGTGGTTCATCCGATGAGATCATCGAGGAGCATGTGGGAGCCAACATGGGTATCCAGATCCTGCTGTTGGTTATTGACCGGAGAGTCATCTTGGTCATGTCTACATGTCTCCCGAACCCGTAGGGTCTACACACTTAAGGTTCGGTGACGCTAGGGTTGTAGAGATATGAATATGCAGTAACCCGAAAGTTGTTCGGAGTCCCGGATGAGATCCCGGACGTCACGAGGAGTTCTGGAATGGTCCGGAGGTGAAGAATTTTATATAGGAAGTGCAATTTCGGCCATCGAGAGAGTTTCGGGGGTCACCGGTATTGTACCGGGACCACCGGAAGGGTCCCGGGGGTCCACCGGGTGGGGCCACCCATCCCGGAGGGCCCCATGGGCTAAGTGGGGAGGGGAACCAGCCCATAGTGGGCTGGTGCGCCCCCCTTGGCCCACCCCATGCGCCTAGGGTTGGGAACCCTAGGGTGGGGGGCGCGCCACCTGGCTTGGGGGGCACTCCACCCCTTGGCCGCCGCCCCCCTAGGAGATCCCATCTCCTAGGGCCGGCGCACCCCCTAGGGGGCCTATATAAAGAGGAGGGAGGGAGGGGCAGCCGCACCCTTGAGTCTTGGCGCCTCCCTCTCCTCTGCTACACCTCTCCCTCTCACAATAGAACGGCAAAGCCCTGCTGCGGTGACCCCTGCATCCACCACCACGCCGTCGTGCTGCTGGATCTTCATCAACCTCTCCTTCCCCTTGCTGGATCAAGAAGGAGGAGATGTCACGCTGACCGTACGTGTGTTGAACGCGGAGGTGTCGTCCGTTCGGCGCTAGGATCTCCGGTGATTTGGATCACGTCGAGTACGACTTCCTCATCCCCGTTCTTTGAACGCTTCCGCGCGTGATCTACAAAGGTATGTAGATGCAATCCAATCACTCGTTGCTAGATGAACTCATAGATGGATCTTGGTGAAACCGTAGGAAATTTTTTGTTTTCTGCAATGTTCCCCAACACATACTTCTGCCGATTCCTGTTGTTTGTTGACCATGTTGACAACGCAAGAGGGCGGCGCCACGGCGAGCGCACCAAAGCGCGCGGAGGACGTCGTTGTTAACGATTTAGGAGACGATGGGGCGGCGATGCGTGCGCTGAGACGCAGCCAGCCGTGGGAGGCGGAAGCAGGCGGCCCCGCCGGTGCTGGTTTGGTTTTGGCGGCTGGAGGAAGACAGGACTGAAGAAACACGACAAACTATAAAAGCAGCAGGAGTACTTAACAACCTTAACTGAAATCAGCAGGGGCACTCAACAACCAAAGCTGAAAGCAGTATGAGTACTTATACAGGTTCAACCGTACAAAGCACGCCTCGAACAGTGCTACTTTGCCTACAGTTAACCAAGGGTGAGGCCGCCAAGCCCCAGGACAAGGCCCAGGCGCCACCCCGCGCATCCACAACCTTCTGAAAGCGGCTTCATCTCGCAATGTGGTCAATAAGCAGGATATTCGCTTTAGAGCCATGGAAAAGCATGAACATAATCTTCTATCCTATTCTTCAAGATGGACGGGCCTTCATTATTTGAGACCACCCATGAATAAGTATCTTTTCACCTCCAAGGGGAATTGAGTAGGTCGACATAAACATCATGTTGTGACCAAGCGCAAGTCTGACCCGACCATGGTCAGGCATCTGTATAGGAACAATAGAACTCGGCAGTTCCTGTTTCAAGAAGATCACAGCTGTAAAACTGTGTATAAGCAATAGTTTATGAACAACATATATAACAGAAAACAGCTCGTACCATAAGTTTCTCGACACAGTTGGACCTGTTCAACGAGTGCAGCAGTGGCACACATATCCCACGTGGCCTTCCACCATTGAAACGCCCCACAAGGACCTCAAGACGATCAATAAAGTGTAGGAACTTGTGGATGTCGATCCAGTCAACTTCAGTGCCATTAGTAACAGCTGAGTTATTACAGAGTAACAAATGAGCAAACTGCTTAACTCTGAAAAAACCTACACGTGCCACCAATTATAAGAAAATATTAGTTAGAAGTAGCATCTTCGTGAGAGATTCGTTACTACTTCTAAAGTTAAATTATGATTAGTTAGACAGAATAGGTGGATTAAGAAGTAATCGAGGCAACAAGCAAGAACCAGATACAAAACTAACATGGATGAACAATTGGAACAACGTCGGGGTGGAAGATCGCAGTGAAGATGAGACCAGGTTCTGCTATTTCCATCAACATTCATGCGCCAACTTTCAGTCTGTAACACTTGAGAAAGTTTATCCAAGTTCGACCATAAAAAAACAGTGATCTTCTTGGTTCATGAACCCAACTCGGAACTTATATCCATGGCTTGTCTTCACTGTGACCATTAAACTAGTGTATTTGGTTATGGCAAGGCCGAGCATCTTGAGTACATGTGTTATGGCAGAGCAAATAATACACTGCAGGAAAAATAATATGAGAACACAACATGTTCAAAAAAACCCACCCTCCCGGATAGAAAAGAGGATTGTAGGAACATACTGTGCGCGTTTCAAAATGCTGTGTTAGGATGAAAAGGAACAAGTGTGGTGTCTCGCCGAGGGCGCAGAAACCTATAGGGTACTCGCACTTTGGGCACTGCAAATGAAACACACTAGATTCGGTAGGAAGAAAAATGCATCAACGATGGCAGCTGCCATCCTAGGATTACCTGCGACCAAGGGACTTGGGTTTATCGGGGATGGATGAAGAATTCGTACCTGGTTCTCCATGAGAAAACCCTATGCAATCGCCGAGAGGGGGTTTTCTCTGAACAAGCAGACGAGGGAGAAGGGGATTCAGGCCCAGTGAAATATTGCCGCTTCGTCCGTCCAGCTTACTGCTAAAGCTGGAAAGGGGGGGTTGTGATTTGACAGCTCATTGGGCATTACTGCGGTGCTACGACCGAGGTGTGTCTACCGTGAAGTTGTGCACTCTAATTTGTGCATATGGCACGTGGACCCCGTTGTCGGTTGCCCCACATATCAGCGAAAGAAAGTAGAAAGACAGGAGTAACTAGTTACACATAAATATATTTTTTGACAGAGAGATACTCCCTCTATAAAGAAATATACAAATCTTTTATATCACAGGCTCACCTTGCCGAGAAATATACTGCCTCTGCAACGCATGGGCATTATGGGGGTTCAGCTGAGAATATAATACTCAGATAGGCTCACGGTTCTGGACTTTGGGCCGCAAGCCGACCCTGCATGTTTGGGGGCCCATGTGTTCGAACTCAGCCCTTTTCATATTGCAAGCGATCGGTACGGCGCTGGTTTTAGATGATGTCGCAAGGCGAATACACAAAATTGAATAAAGCACGGTAGCTGTTGGAATGAATTCGAACGACAGTTCCTAACCAGCAATCAGAGTTGCAATTCTATCAACGATATACCATGTGATAAATAATACTGTCGTACTACTTATACACACAGGACACTTGTTTCACCATGCCAGATTATTACATCAAAATCTCTTGGAGGATAGATCAGTTCGGCAGTTGTGTGCTGCTACTGAAGAATTTCAAAGTTGATTTGGACCAGCTCTCCTTGCCGAGAAAGTTCGATTTTGACATCATCCCCTACCGCAAGATATGATTTAGATTTGAACCTTGACCATCCTTTAGCATCAATCAGCATGCGACCATCCTTTGTACTTGCGATATATTGAGCAGGTTCATTCACACCAAGGCTGCGCATGGTAAGAGAAACTTGGCCGTGGTCGCCCGGATTGTTGAACGACTCCCTCGTTGCTCTACAAATTCTTTGTTTGCAAACAAGAAGACATATCCACACAATTAGATCAACACAGTGAATCATGTGAAACAACATGGAAAGAAAAAAGAATGAAGCACTTGGGCGGCCAATGCTTACCAAGAAGGTGGACATGTCGGTTTTTGTAAGGACTTTGGTATATGAAGTGCGAACTGTAGCCCAGTTTGTTGCCAGTGCAACTGCACGAGCCGGAGCAGATGCAAGTGCAAGTGTTGGTGCAGGTGCCGAAGCCGCTGCTGCTGCCGGAGATGGTGCTCCTTGTAGAACTGGTGCCGGTGTCGGAGCAGGTGCCGGTGTCGATGCCCGATCCTCTGGTAGATCAGACTGATCCACTGACGCAGTCGGTGCCCAATCCTCAGCTGGATCAGACTAAGCTGCTGCCGCTGTCAGTGCTAGAGCAACTGCCGGTGCTCGACCTCTGCGAGACAGCGGCGATCGTGTCTGGTCTGCTATGATCAACTTTCTAACTTAACTAGGATCCGTGACCGTGATCCAGTCTTTTTCTTTATTTCTTTTAAACGTGAGAAGGACTAATTGTGGCGTTTTTGTTGAACCAAACTGCAGTTCATCATAGGGATTCAGCTTGTACTCAGACAACAGACTGATCCAATTTTTTCCAGTAATATAAGTGATGGACGGTGCCTTTGTTACTGACACGACATAAGAAGTGAAACCTGCAAAAATAGCCATCGTAGAGCAAACCAAACGGTTTATTCTGTGATGAATGTCACATGGCAAAACCTGCATACTAAAATTGCAGGAAAAGAAAGAAAACATGACATTAAATCAATAAGATTTAGACAGTAAATCAATAAGATTTACTTGATGTGACACGAGTGAATCCTTACCAGGAAATCACTATCTTGAAGTACTAAACAGAAGATTGATCGTCCAACTACGCGTGGCATGCAGGGGCCCCGCCTACTCCCACAAGTAGGACAGTCCAAAGGTCATGACAAATCATATGGACCGAACATCCATGGGGCTGGAAATCCTGGTGGGTGCGATAAACCCTGCAATGCATACAGATATTGGAGTGTAACCATAATTGATAGACCGTCCTCACAAAAAATATACAGACTGAATTGAGTGGACAGACATTAACATAGACCGTTCTCAGGACTGACCACACACCAAAATCGGCAGTACTAATAAACAATACAGGGTTGACAAACACAAATCAAGTACTGAACAATAGTACTTACTACAGACAAGCAAAGTTGCACTAACTAAACTCCGCAGACTATTTTTTGCCACCGACCTACGGGATGAACCCCGCATAACTGACTAGGCCATGGACTTCGTGTGAGATGTCTACATGCACCATCACCATCTTGTCAACCTTGGAGAACCTAACAGAG
This sequence comes from Triticum dicoccoides, assembly GCF_002162155.2. Classification (NCBI taxonomy): domain Eukaryota; kingdom Viridiplantae; phylum Streptophyta; class Magnoliopsida; order Poales; family Poaceae; genus Triticum; species Triticum dicoccoides. The sequence continues at coordinate 528,236,249 of NC_041382.1, forward strand.
TGGTCTTTCCACTCATAAACATGATGATGAAGACATGCCGCATCAGATTTGTTGGGAAGCTTTACAAGAACCACACCCTTCGTAATCGAAGGCGCAGCCAGGAAATTGTTGTGGTCAAGTACAGCCTCGAGAACACGCCTGACAATAATGCTACAGGAAAACACTAGTTCAGAACACGTGGCGACAAGGACACATCAGCTAGATAGTTCAGCAGTAGAACTCATCATCAGGTCTTCCAGTTCACATGGCATGACTTTGAGAACTTCATCTCCACCGCGGACCTGGTTCTAATTCAAACAGAAACCATATTTTATTACTACCTCCGTTCAAAAATATAAGATGATTTTCAATATTATACTCCATATATGACTACATATACGCACAGAAATGAGTGAACAAAGACACTAGAACATGTCTTCAAAGGCATGAGAGCAGAGGGATTACATGCAATATCCATAACACAAGTTACTGAGGCAAATATACCCTCTTAAAAGGTAGCACTGATGTTCATAAAGTACTCCCTCCGTCCCAGAATTCTTGTCTTAGATTTGTCTAGATATGGATGCATCAAGTCACATTTTAGTATTAGATACATCCATATCTAGACAAATCTAAGACAAGAAATTTGGGACAGAGGGAGTAGTTGAAAGTAATCTATAAGAAATTAGTGTCAACCTCTCGCATGTTTTGGTCAAAAGTCATTTGGCACACAAAAATCACATTCAAGATCACCCAGAAAGTTGTACTACTAGTACTAGTACTGCGTGTTAGATGAAAAAACACGATCAAGATCGAGAAAAAGATCGTCAAGAAGAGATATTACCTGGACTTGCTTAATGAGGGATCCTGGAGAGGGGGGCTTGGACAGGGCGATGGCTTTGAGCTTGTCTGCGGTAGTCTCGGCGAGGTGCTTGCGCTTCTTTGTACCACGAGCCTCAACGGTTTTGGCCGGAACCATAAACATCACTTCGGCCGGTGCTCCAGCGTCCATCAAGAAACTGTCAAATAGAAATAAAAGAAAAGAAACCATAATCACAAACCCAAAAGAAGAAAAGAGAGGGAGTTATAGGATTAGTCTCGGGGTTGCAAGACCGGGCCTTGGCCGGAATCAACACCATTGATGCGCTCACCTTTCCTTCTTTGGGAGAGAAGAACAATGGCAGAAGCAGGTCGGGGTTTTCTTGAAGAAATGAGGAACAAGATGAGGCAGAAGCGAGGGTTGGGTAGAGAGGAAGTTGAGAGAGAAGAGTGAAATGATGGTTGCTTCGTCCGTCCAACTTACTGCTGGAAAGGAGGGGGTTTTGTGATTTGACGGCTCATTGGGCATTACTGCGGCATTTCGATCGGGATAGTCTACTGTCACTCTACTACGGAGTAATTTAGTGCATGGTTGGTGGACCCCGATGCTGGCTATCCCACACGTCAGTGAAAGTGAGTAATTTAGTGCATGGTTGGAGGAGGATCCGCACGGTAGAGCGTGTCCACTGTTTTTCAGAAGAAAAAAATGATTACAGCAAGCGTTTCCACTCTTACGACGGAGGAGTGCGAAACACGGCAGCCACTTGAACATACACAGTGCTCCTACTACTAGGCATGTGTAGTGGTACATACGTCAGTACTACACAATCTTGTTGCTAGTGTAGTAAGATATGACGATAACAAATGATGTTGTGTGCATGTCAACTACTCCTATATGTAACATAGTACCGCTTTTTCGACTGTCCGGTCGAGAATGAATGGTGAGATCAATGTTAACAGAACTAGGTCCACACGCATGGAGAGTACGGTGCTACAGTACTCCATGAAACATGAACCATATGAAGCACGAATAGTGTTAGGCAGGGTGTATGAAGGGTGCACGGGATGGGAGCAAAAGTTCCCTTCTCGACCCACTTTTGGGTGTTTGGCAGAGTGCATGAAGGGTGCATGAGTCCACACTAGTAGGTTGGCAAAAATACACGAAGAGGAAACAACTATATTGAGATGAGAATGCAACCAAACACACCCACACGCTTTGTGCAACAGTGACTGATCTGCACCGTCTGAGTTTGATCCAACGGTCATGTTGCGCCGAGACATGGACATGCCCATGCAGAGGGCGCCTAAACACCACCGAAGTCCCTCTGCTTCTCGAGGCGCACGACGTTGGTGATGCAGGGTGCAACCGCCCGCAGAGCTTGCTCCCGGTCGATGGGAGCCAGCTTGTCAAAGACGGTGTCCAATGGCACGAATGGATTCCGGTGACAGAGCCCTCAAAGGATTCGCCCGGCAATGGCGACGGCAGCCCGCAACCCCTCCTTGTCCAGCTCAGCCCCCACCATCGTGCGGAGACGGCTCAGCTCCTCGGAGATGTAGGTGAAGAAGGAGACCAGGTCAGGAAGCCGCAGCTCATTGAAGTCGACCGGGTGGTCGAACGGGTTTAGCCTGACGGCCGGCATCGTCACGCTGGCACGACGGTAGGCATCGCGCAGCCGCAACACGTGTGTGGCAACTTGGTTCACCAAGTGGCCGAGGCGATCCTGGACCTCGTCACGATCGGCCCGCTCGCGCTCCAGCCGGCTCCCCTGACGGCCTATCGTATCTCTTGCTTTCTGCAGCAACGTCGCCGATGCCTCGAGCATCTTTGTGGTGGACGCATGCCGCTTTTGAAGCTCCGTGAACTCCCGCACATAACGGAGGAGCATATCACTCCTCTCCTCCTTGAGCTCACGGAGCTCCACGTCCTTGGCCCTGAGCTCCGCATCCTTGGCATGGAGCTCCTGTGTCAGGAGCCTCACCTTGGACTTCGTGATCTGCTGCGCCGCCATGGAACCAGGTAGAAGCAATGGGGAGAGGAAGCAAAGGGGGCGAAACGGCTGAAAGGCAATGCAATCTACGGGAAGGTGGAGGGAGCGGGGAATCTTTTGGTTTTCACCACGGTAAAACACCAGTCGACGACTTCTCACATCAGGGAGCAGTGGGTACAGGCGGAGTCATCATGACTAATTGCTGCCGTGCCTGCTCCCGTCAATCAAAAAATTAAAAATCCTGCCGCGCCTGCTCCCGTCAATCAAAAAATTAAAAATCCTGCCGCGCCCAAACACCAGAGCAACGCCGCGGTGGATATTTAAATTTACCTGCCGGCAAGTAGATAAAAAAAGGGGTGAAAAAACAAATGTGGCGGCGGCCTAGCTAATCGGTCGAACTAGCCCAACTAGCTAGCCACCGTGCTTCACTGATGTACTCGGCGGGAAAGGTGGTCTTTCGTGATTTGACGACTCATTTACTTGCTTCAGCGCTACAACCGAGGAGGGCCCAGAAAACGCACGGTAGGGCGTCCCACGTTAGGAAGAATATATGCGTGCACCGCCCGGGAGGACTCCGAAACCGCGCGGTAGGGTGTGCCATGTCTTGGCACAGAGGAAAAATGTGCGTGTAAAAATATACTGTATCAGACGTAGTACCTATGGTTCGACCTCGGGACCCAGCTAGTCGGTTGAAAACACCCTACTAGCCACACAGCTTCATCATGCAAACGTGGCACGGAGGATAGATGTGGTTAGCTCCGTCTCGACCAGCCACAACGTCTCTTGTTCTAGGCGATTCTTCTATTTTCCAAGTTTTTTAGTTGTAATAACACCACGGCAAGCTAGAGCCGCTCTTCGTGTGTGCCCGTGCAAAGGTTAGACGATGGAGAGAAGAGAGATTGAGATCACAGACCTGGGACCCACCAGTAAGTGAGATAACGGTCATGCACGTGTTGACGAGGCACTCCCTCTACTCTACTCAATGCATGTACTGTATAAAATCAAGTTATGGGACAAAGCCAACAACCGTTCGTTTTTTCAGGCTATCGACTTACGCTTTGTAGTCCAGGTTGCCAGTTCGAATCTCGTCTTTCAGATTTGTTAGTTTTAGGTCCAAATTTGATTAATGACTAGTGGGACCCCCGTGTGTTGTTCCGATATTTCAGTGTAGGATGGTTTTTTTGAACAAACACTTTGCGCGGTTAGACAAGTAACGACACGAGTTACACGTTTTCTGCAAGTTTACGAACAAAAATGACAGCGGCATAGAATATCACATCCACCCCGCAGCTTAGATACTATGGTGATACGAGTTTTTACACCGTTGGAAGTGAGATCCAATGGCTTGGGAGTAGTCTTTGTAATTATGCGCATTTTCCAAACTCTCCAAAGGTTTTTTTGCAAATAAAACATTCAGGCCTTGTGTGTGCCGCTGCATCTTCGATCCAACGGCTCCCCGATGCTCATATTAGGTGCTCCCCGTAGCTTAATTACCCGCTACGATGATTGGAGTAGTTGTGGGCCGAATGCTACGAAAATATAATCAAACTGACCGGAATAAATGCCTACACAAATTAATCCAAGGTTGGAGTGCCCCTCGCAATGTAAATAGCTCCGGCTTTGCGAGGGATGGAGAGGTAGTAGCTTCAACACGTGGAAGATACGGTGTGAGAAAGCGAGGTCAATCGAGAGACATATAGATAGAGAGACAAAGTGAGTGTGGTCCGACATTCATTGAACAAATATATATGCTCTGGAGAGATATCGTCCGATTGAGCTTTTTGGCAAGGGTGGGGGCTGTAAGATAGAGCTTGAGAGATGATCCAGTCACATACGTGTAGATATACTTTGTGCGTGGGAGGAAGCAAGGTCAACCAATCACATAGGGTCGCCGTGCGATCGAAAGAGTGAGATGGGTTGGAGAGAGTGACCCAGATAGACGATGTGCGTGAGAGAGTATACAATGTGAATAGGTCGAATTGGGCTCAAACATGGTGATATATCGTTTTTGTCCGAGAAAGAGCGAGGTCAATGGAGACACACGGAGAGAGAGAGAGAGAGAGAGAGAGAGAGAGAGAGAGAGAGAGAGAGAGAGAGAGATTGAGTGAGCGTGGCCCACCATGAGGTCGAAAGAGTGGTGGCGGCTTGGATGGACTGACCTAGATAGACAGTCTGCGTGAGAGAGTATAGAGTGTGTCGATTGAGGCCCGAAGAGGGAGATATATCATTTGTGTGTGAAAGAAAACGAGGTTAAACAAGACTCAGATAAAGAGAGCGAGATTGAGCGAGTTTGGCCTGCCGTGCGGAAGGAAGAGTGAGACAGTCTCGAGGGAGTGACCTAGATATACAACATGTGTGCGTGCGCATGCACGAGAGATTGGGGGGCTAGATAGGCAATGCATGTGTTTAGTGTGAGAGGGTGAGAGGGAGAGGGGAGAGAGAGAGAGCTCGACATGGGGTGCAACGGCGGGTGTTTGAGGTAAATAGATTTGGTAATAGAGTGGAAAAAGGGGTTGTGTAGTTGAGAGACTTAGAGATCGAAACATGGAGAGAAAGAATGAACGTGTGTTGGAAACCGATAGCTTCCTAAGGTGGTTAGGAGAGGAAGATTGACCG
>NC_041382.1:528241828-528242537 GCF_002162155.2 Triticum dicoccoides
AACAACATTTGAATGTACATAGTATGAGACTTAATATCGATGTTTCAATTCGGTGTACATTGTAAGATTTGAACCGAGGGCCAGGCATACGGGTAATTATTTCGAATTCGTGCCATACTAAGTTTCAAAAAGTTGACATTGACTCAGTTGGTTGTGCTATTTTGTAGGTCATATGTTTGAATTCATCCAAAAGTTTTCTCACTACCATGGTGTTCATCATATACATATGAATTTGTATTAAAAAAGTAGCGTGGATACAGTGAAATGCGAAATCCATGTTAGAACTAGAGATCGCTATGTGACACACACTCTAATTCAAATAACTAACTACGTGACACACACTCTAATTCAAATAACTAATTATGTGACACACACTCTAATCCATGTTAGCGTGGGTACCGTTTCGATTTTTTTTCAAATAACTCCTCATTAATTAATTTATAGTACTCACTCTGTTCACTTTTATAAGACCTTGAAGACATTTCAGACAATGTGCAAAACAGTTCATTTTAAGTTGTCTGAAACGACTTACAAAAGTGAACGGATGGAGTATCTCGTTTCGAATGACTAATTATTGCAAGGAAAACACGGACATGGTAATACATACAGATTCGTTTGCAAATGAAAGAAGATTCGTTTGCATTCTCAAATGTAGGCGCACCAGGCAAACCAGGGTCGTGTCGGGGTGGACGCTGCTTCGGTGCCTTAA
>NC_041382.1:528242597-528284162 GCF_002162155.2 Triticum dicoccoides
GACTAATTATTGCAAGGAAAACACGGGCATGGTAATACATACAGATTCGTTTGCAAATGAAAGAAGATTCGTTTGCATTCTCAAATGTAGGCGCACCAGGCAAACCAGGGTCGTGTCGGGGTGGACGCTGCTTCGGTGCCTTAAAGGCAACTGCCTTTGGGTCACTGACATGTGGGCCAGCCACCTGTTGGGCCCATATGTCATGGACACAAAGGCAGGTGCCTTAAGGCACCGAAGCATAGTCCTGTCGGGGTGGTCGCGTGTGTCGGACGGACGCGTAGCACCCAGCCACCCCCCCAAAAAAAGGACGACGACAATATAAGTTCGCGCTTCCATGTTTCGGATTGAAATATCTGGCGGCCCCAATTCCAGCCCAGCAAAATCTCTCTTCTCCACCGTCCCCTTCCGCGCCCAGATTGCTCAAATCCCTAATTCGCCGCCAACCCTCGAATCGCCCCTCGTCTTGTCTCTTTCCCCACCGTTCCACACCTCTGTGCCGGACGACGACAACGAAGATGACGGTCGCGCTTCACCACCGCACTGGAGCTACCTCATCTACACCCTCGTCCACCGCACCGGGTGGTCCACCGACAATGTCGGCCGCCGCAACCGACGTGCCTCACAGACACCGAGTTCCACCGCATCAGGTGCGCTTCACCGACGTCGTCTCCCAGCTCACCGGGGCTACTTCACCAAGCACATCGTCGCACCTCCGCCCCCCGAGGCCGTTGGGGCTTCACCAATGGTCTCGTCCACCGCATCATAGCGCTCCGCTGCCACTCAAGATCTGCATCCATGCGTGGCCAGCCAACGCCAGCGCATCACCCTCAACGGCTCTGAAGTGACCCGCACTCTAGCTAGGCGAGCATGCCCAAACGCCGGCCCGAACTAGGTATCCACACATCACTCCCTTGTGCACTGTTCCGACGATGTTTGGATATCCTTTCACTGCTCTCTTAGCTTACACGCCTATGCAACTTTGACCTTAACTCTTATTTCTTCTAGAGATATCATCTGAAACAAGCAAATCCATATTTTAGCGAAGCATGACGGCGCTACGGGATCTGGTACATATCTTGCACACCCGTATAACCTTGTAAGTATCTGTCCTCCGGTACAACATCAAGGTCGATTCCTCTTATTTGATCAACCATTCGCCGTGTCAAAAATGCAGAGGGGGATGCAAGGAGCACAAGGCCTGCACATCCAAGCAAGTGGTAACATGGACTTGTACATGGAACATCCCAAGCGCAAGCAGAGCTGCAGTGAGCCTGTACGACGAGCTAGCGTAAGTCCCTGCATTTCATTTAATTCATACCGGCATTCGTGTATGATTTGTGTGCAATGGCTGATCCACGAATTCAAGTTACCAGCAGTGAACATTTAACTTAAAAAATAGGAAGGCACTTGCACTCCGGAAATCAACATAACTTGAGAAATGTGAAGCTAATGCACTTTGAAAACCAGCTAATGATCCAAAGTAGTTCAGATTATAAACACTAAATGATGAAAGCACCAAAAAACACAAAATGCAACATGGTGTACAAGGACTACAAACATGGTCTGTACCTGCTTGAATTATTCGTTCTCTAGCTGAAAATATCGAAGTGTAATTGCACGTATAACCAGTGCACAAACTACATATCAATATATCTATCCTGCACAAGTATGCCAATAGTTTCAAACAATAGATTAGAAAAGTATTTATGCTACGTTGTCATGATACAGGGACTTTCTGGTAGATGGCCTCGACGTTTCCTCAAGCTATGAAAATGCACTATAATTTGCTTGTCATCAATGCCTGCAAATCTCTGTCTCTCTCAACATAGTAGATCATCATTAGACACTAAATCCTTCAATGAGCTTGCAAAATGCTTGCATTAGATCCCTCATTAGACACTATATGTTCATCACCAGGAGCATGTAAAATGTTTGCATCAAATCCTTCATTAACAGTCTGTTCATTAGACACTTCAGGCTCAAGAACAACATGAGCTTGTATGTTTGCACCGGAAACTTGATTAGATACATCAGATTCAGTCAGTTCAGTATTGATTGGGGGAGTTATAAAATAAGTAGAAATTGGTTTCATTTTCTCATAGATTCCCTACATACAAGCAGTTTTACAACACCGTCAGGTTTAACTATTGGCCAGAAATTGAAGAGTTGAATTAGATATAATCAGGGATGTGATGTACCTGCTCATTGCGCATGCTACTCTTGCAAGCTGCGACTGTCTGTTTGCGCAAGCTCGGTGCCATGCCCGTGCTGCCTCCCACGCAGGCTACACCCAGGGTTGGATCTTCATCTTCTTGTCCTTCCGTTCGCTTGAAGCCCGGCGACCGCCCTCCAACGAGGGCGCGAGGAAGTGCTGTGTCGGTCTGTCCAGCGGCGGCTAGGTTAGGAGCGAACCAGACTGGAGGCTGGAGCGAATGAATTGGGATTTTTCCTGCTGTCGATCGATATGGGAGGCGCTCGTTTGGGCCGCGAGCCTGCTATAGGGCCTTCCTTGCACTTATGTTATTGGCCCATCCAAATTGAAACATTTTTATTCATTTTTTACATCGCCCGCTCATGCGTTGGGACGAACAAAACTAGCATGGGTCAACCTGGACGACTCAAACTAGGTGCACACTTTCCAGCCACCTGAGGCAGCCGCCCATACCAGCCCCTATGGTGGCGTCGTCCCTTTTTGCGTGTATGATTGGATAGTGAAAAATATTTCAGTGGCGCTTTTGATTTACCCACAGAATGGTTGAATTGCTTGTTTCTATGAACTGAGTTCGCCAATAATGTGAAGGATGCCAGTCTTTTCATCCTATTGTAGATTGCTTAGATCTCGATATGCCAAAAGTAATCGCATGAAATATACAGTAAAAGCCAGTGTGATGTGTTTGACTACAACTAGTCTTACTACACGTCCTCATATAACATATCAAGGACGCACCATCTTACCAGATTAACCATTCGACTTACCCATGCAGTATGGGAAGAAAGAAGTATTGGGACTGCGTATCCAAGCAATTGATGCCATGGACTCCTTCGTACAACCTTGTAAGAGAAAAAGAAGTTGCAGTGTGCCTGTACAAAGAACTAGCGTAAGTTCAGTTACCTGCTTCTCGGAATTTTAGTTAGCCACTTATTGCAAAATTGTTCAATTACGTTGCTTGGCTTAATTTAGTTTGCTACTAATTACATAATGGCACAGTCTGTTAATCATATTGTAGACTGCGCCTATCTATGTGTTTGATACTTACTGTTAAGAATTACCTGTTTGCCTTAACTTAAATATCTACTTGTTTGTTTAACTGCTTTGCTCCTGCAACAGCGGGTTACAATGATGTCAATAACTACTTTTCAGCATCCAATTGAAACTCTTTAATTCCTTGTTTGTTTAACTGGTTTGCTGTTATAACTCCCAGTTGAGATGTTTTGCTAACTTCAACTTTTCTGAACCCAATTGGAACTTTAATGGCAAAACAGGTTAGCCCAAGATCAAAGAGTGAGGTCCCCATGGGCGTTGCATCATCCCACAGCAGTGGCACCGGCCCAATCGTGCATTATGAATTACCAACTGCTGATGCTCTAGAGGCTAAACTAGTGGTAGAAAGAGATTCTGCTTCTGCACTTAGAGATGAAGTTCACATGTTGAGGAAGCACTACTAGGGAAAAGCCTAGCAGTAGCGCGGGTTTTCGGCCTATCAGTAGCGCGGGGCGATGCGCTACTGATAAGGCGCTACAGCGAACATATAGCAGTAGTGTCCCTCCGCCCACGCTACTGCTAAATCGACTTAGTAGTAGCGACTTCCCGGAGGAGCGCTACTGGTAATTAGTAGTAACGCTTCTCCCTGCCCGCGCTGCTACTATTATTTCATATTTTATTTATTTTTTATTTCATGTTGTATTCATACACCTTTACACAAGTTTTCATATAACAGGAACTTAGAAATTGTTTTTACATCATAATGAGTTATTACATCACGGGGTGAAAGAACCGTGGACTAGTTTCAAGTGGATGGACATCCACTTGAAACTAATCCGCGGTTCTTTCACCCAATGATATAATAAATATCATCATCATCATATCATTAACAACTTATCATCATAATACATCATTGTCATATAACACCTCCTCAAGATCATTGTTTTCATCAATGAGACATTACATAGCAAATTGGTCACTAGTCGTAATCACAAGTACTCCTCATCATCAACTCTAACACATTGTATCACATAATAAACATATTGTACCTCATAGGACCTACTACATTCTCTTAGGACCTACTATATTCTCTAAGGTAAAATAGCAAAAAACAAGATAGCCCCTGACTCTCCATTATGGAGAATGGAGATTATCCTGTCTCCAATTATTGCCTTTCGCTTAATGTTACTTCCAAGAACCTCCTTGTGAATGTCCAAACATTTTTTCCATTCTTTGATTAGCATGTGTTCACCGGTTTTAGAAATCTGATATGCACAGGTGAGATCCTTAGATTGAACTGGCTGTATGTTCAGAACTGCAAGGTGACCATTCTGATACATCAGATGAGGCACACAATCCATCGGGATTTTCTGTTGAAAAACATAGTAATAATTTCGTAGTTAGCAATGATGTACTAGTTTTAGAAGTATGCAAAAGATGCACAGATGTCGTAATAGTAAAAAATCTTACCAGGGTATCTCCATAGAAGTTACCGTGATTCAACACGTGCACTAGTGGCACATATTCACCATAATTTGGAGGAGTTCGATAATAGGTATTGTAATTCTCAAGATAAGTACAATAAGCAATCAGATGACTTTTCTCCTTATAAGTTAATTCGGAGCCATCAGTGTAGTGGGTTTTGTCTACCATCTTCTGCACATTCTTTGAAGATTCAAAATAAGCTGTCAATGGAAATAAGCTGTCAACTATTTTGAAATAAAAAATATAAATTAGTTAATAACTATGTTTGAGAAACTCACATTGCGGTAGAATCGGAAGCGTATCAACAAGGACCCAAGTGTCCATATTGTCTTGCTCGATGTCAGGATCACCAAGATCCATAGTGACAATCATACCCTCATAAAAACCATACATTTTGCAAAGTGCTTCCCAATTTTGGCAACCAAAATGGGTTACGCTCTGAGAATTGTACAGATTTACTTCAAAATCGATATCATGAGGGGTCCTTAGGTGTATTTTCTTTGTTTAAAAATTTTCATGGTCTTCAAAACCCATCCTCTCCAAGACATAGCGTCTTGCATGGCATGGGATAAGCTAGTCGAATTGTAAAAGATGAAATATAGACGTTGAAATAGTTGAAGTCATGCTTAATTATGAAAACAAACACTTGTCGTTGTTGCGTACCGTTTCAACATCGAAGGTCTCCTCGAGCTTAATGCTGAAGCGCCGATCTTCGTCCAGCTCAACGAACATGTCGCACATACCTCGATCGTCGTGGCACCAGCTGCACTCCCCCGGGAGACCGTCGTCGTCCGAGTACGACATTTCCTACGTTCATAATTCAAAGATTAAACTTGTACAATTAAATATATGTACTAAAAAACCTAAATTAGATCATTATTTTTCGAGAAAATCCAGGCCACTCGATATTTTCTACATATTCTAGCACAAGTCATGCCAGAATTCATGGAAAAATCCGGCATGACCTTTGCTACAAAAGGACATATCGAGCGCCTGAAATTTGCCGGAACGGAAATTAATCAACACTCCGGCAAAACATAGGCCACTCGGAGGTGTAAACTGAACATGAACGGCCACTTGGGCAACCACATATCCTATTTGAGCAAATATGACATGTTCAACTAGTTTTATTAATTCAACTAGTTCTTACTAAATATAAACTTACTATAAATAGAAAAAAACTAGTTCTTTCTAAAAATAAAGTAGTCCAACTAGTTATATTAATTATCTTACTAAAAATACATTAGTTCTATTAATTCAACTAGTTCAACTAGTTTATTAATTTACTTACTAAACTAGTTCAACTACAACTAAAGTAGTTCAACTAGTTTATTAATTTACTTACTAAATATAAAATAGTTGCTTTAACTAAAAAAATAAACTAGTTCTATTAATTTTCGTACTAAAAATAAAATAGTTGTATTAACTCAACTAGTTCAATTAAGCACTTACTATGAATAAAAATAAACTAGTTTTTACTAAAAATAAACTAGTTCAACTAGTTATATTAATTTTCTTACTAATTCTATTAAACACTCACTAAAATTTACCCCTAACTAATTTGATGAACTCTAAAATTTAATCATAACTAATTCGATGAACTCTAAAACTAATTCTATTTAGGATCTAATTTGATGAACCCTAACTAATTAGATGAACTCTGAAATTTAACCCTAAGAACCCTAGCTAGGCAGAGGTAGGGGAGGAGGAGGAGGGCGTGCTCATGTGACTCCCCGAGACCGATGTGCCAGGTGTCTCCTAGTTATCCGCCGTCATTGCCATGTCATTTGCTTGCGTGTTGCATCTTATCATGTCATCATGTGCATTACATCATCATGTTTCCAAAACCTGCATCCGTCCGGGTTCCCCCAGTTCCTTCTGTTGTTCGTTCTGAGCCCAGCCACACTTGCACGTGCCCGCGGCATGTCCGAAATATTATTTTATAAGTGGTCAGAAAATGTTCTCGGAATGGGATGAAAGTTGGCGTGCAGTGTATTTATGTTGTAGGTAGGCCGCCAGTCAATTTTCGTCGCATTCGGAGTTCGTTTGATAGCCCAACCGTTAAACTATAGCGGCAATAGTAGCCGGTCTAACGTCAGATGTTTTTGGTCTCGGGAAACCGTGCCGGGCTGCATCTCTCCCCTCTTCTCTCAGACCAACCCGTTCTCCATAGTCCACCTAGGCCCATGCCTACCCCTCTTTGCACAGTGCATCGGACCTCCTCCCGCGCGCGTCCGAAGCCGTCCCGGACCCGACCCAGACAGTCGTTACCGTTGTGTCCGGATCATCCCCAAACATCTACAAAACATCTTCGATTTGTTCATTGAACTCCCTAGCCTCTTTTCTCGACCGCCCGATTACGATCGTACGGACCAAATACCCCTAAACCTAGCCTACTTACTATATAAATAGAGCAACCCTAAAATCTAGGGGAGTTGTCCCATCAGTCCCATCCCGCCGCCGCCACCCGATCTCGGATCCACCTCCGGATCTCCTTCTCCTCATTTTCCTCCACCCACCAACCAGCTCTCTCCACTGCTACTCATTGATCCAGCTGCCTGCGCCCTCGATCCAAAATTCCTTCGGCCTCCAACCTGCAGTACTTCTGCTCGATCCGGATGTGATCGAGGCCGTGCCCCTCGTCCCCGCGCTCCTGTTTTGCTTGATTCAAGAGGAGGGAAGCTCCTCCCAAAGCTTTTTCTTCGCCATCGCCGTTCGGCGTCGTCAGGAACTGAGCCGCCATGACCGTCGCCCTTGCTTTCCCTCGCCCGGAAGCCGCTGCAGCCTCCTCGATCCAGATCCACCCCGGCGCCACCGAACCACTCCCGCCTCCAGCTTGGCGATCGCCAGACCGAGAGTCCTGCCCCAACGCCATGGCCAGGAGTCGCCGACCCAAGACCCCAGGGCTCCCCGACAGCTGCGCGTCTGGCATCCAAGCCACCGTCTTCTTCCGGCGGCTCTTCGCCGGAGTCGCCAAGCCGCCGCCCGGGAGTTTCTCCACCGCCGACTCCCTCCGTCTCTGGTTCCGCCCGGCTCCGCTGCCTCACCACGGCGGACCTCGCTAGTAGGTCCCGTCGACGAGCCCCTGCTCCTTTCCTCCCCTCCCACTTGCCTTTCTATGACCCTGCCATGACGCCTTTTGCAGGTAGACATCGCCGCCTTGGATTCGCGCCAAGCTCCGCCGTCCCCGCGCTCCTGCTGTCTTGCCAGTTCCGGCAGGTCCTCGTCGCTGCGACGCGCCCTCTGCATCGCGCTGCCGCTCCCCTGCTTTACTTGCTTGAGTCGTCGCTGCTCTGCTTTTTGACGAGCAGAGGAGCTCACTTGCCTGCTCGATCATCAGTGCGTGGCCGCCCGGATGGGCCACACCGCAGCCTCTAGCGCCCTCCCGTGGGTCGCTTCCTCTCTAGATCGCGGCCCAGTTCCGTGCGTTTTGCCAGCCCATGTGAGCATCCCCTCTAGCCCTTCTGCTCTGTTGGGCCAGCCCCCAATTTCGGCCCATATCAATTTTTTTCCTGTGTGCGAATTTATCTTTTATTCCAGAGTTTATAGATTTGCAGAAAAACCCCTTAGCATCACGCATATCATAACTCACCAACCGTGCATCGGATCTAAATAAATTATATATGTAACTTGACTAGAATTTCATCTTGTTTCATATTATCCAACTTTCATGCATGTTTGAAATGTTTAAAATGCTGTTTGGTTAAATTTGCTCCTATGCCATGCTAAAATGCTTTAATTCATAACTAATTAACTGTAGCTCGGATTTAAATAATCTTTATATGTAAATGGGGTAGAAAAATGCATAGTTCAACATGGTGGTATCTCTTTGCATGTTTAATAACTCTAAAATTGTGTTTAGGGCAAAACAGTACCAAATCCATAAAATGCTCATGAGGATTTCTCCGGAATTGTTGTTCGTTGTTCCGGCCTCATTTAAACTTGCCTAGATAGGTCGTTTTCTTTTGCCTCACCTCTTGCCATGTTTAACAACATTTAAATTTGTTGAGTACCTAACCGAGAGTGAACTAAATAATTGATGTGGTGTTCCGTCAATATGCAACTCGTTGCATATTGAGCTCCACTTAATTTGTAGGATTGTTTTGTGCATTTTGCCATGCCATGTTTCATTAAACCGGACATGCATCATACTTTTTTTTGACCGTGACATGCATCATACTTGGTTGTGCATCATGCCATGTTTATGTGGTGGTTGTTTACTATGTTGTTTGCTTTCTTTCCGGTGTACTTCTCGGTAATCCGGTAATGTTGCGTTTGTGAGGATCCGTTCGACTACGTCCGTTTGTCTTCTTCATGGACTCGTTCTTCTTCCTTGCGGGATTTCAGGCAAGATGACCATACCCTCGAAATCACTTCTATCTTTGCTTGCTAGTTACTCGCTCTTTTGCTATGCCTATGCTACGATACCTACCACTTGCTTATCATGCCTCCCATATTGTTAAGCCAAGCCTCTAACCCACCTTGTCCTAGCAAACCATTGTTTGGCTATGTTACCGCTTTGCTCAGCCCCTTTTATAGCGTTGTTAGTTGCAGGTGAAGATTGGAGCTTGTTCCATGTTTGGAACATGGTTATTTGTTGGGGTATCACAATATCTCTTATTTATATTAATGCATCTATATACTTGGTAAAGGGTGGAAGGCTCGGCCTTGTGCCTGGTGTTTTGTTCCACTCTTGCCGCCCTAGTTTCCGTCATATCGGTGTTATGTTCCCGGATTTTGCGTCCCTTACATGGTTGGGTTATAATGGGAACCCCTTGATAGTTCGCTTTGAATAAAACTCCTCCAGCAAGGCCCAACCTTGGTTTTACCATTCGCCAACTAGCCTTTTTCCCTTGGGAGTCGCACATCCCGAGGGTCATCTTTATTTTAACCCCCCCGGGCCAGTGCTTGTCTAAGTGTTGGTCCAAACTAGAGCCCCTTGCAGTGCCACCTCGGGGAAACTCGAGGGCTGGTTTTAGTTGTACGGATTGCTTATCCGGTGTGCCCTGAGAACGAGATATGTGCAGCTCCTATCGGGATGTCGGCGCATCGGGCGGTCTTGCTGGATTTGTTTTACCATTGTCGAGGATGTCTTGTAACCGGGATGCCAAGTCTGATCGGATTGTCTTGGGAGAAGGAATATCCTTCTTTGAACGTGAGAGCTTGTGATGGGCTAAGTTGGGACACCCCTGCAGGGTTTCGAACTTTCGAAAGCCGTGCCCGCGGTTATGGGCAGATGGGAATTTGTTAATGTCTGGTTGTAGAAAACCTATAGTTGATCTTAATTAAAATGCATCAACCGCGTGTGTAACCGTGATGGTCTCTTCTCGGCGGAGTCCGGGAAGTGAACACGATGTTGGAGTTATGCTTGATGTAGGTTGTTCTAGGATCACTTCTTGATCTTAGTTCCTCGACCGTGCTTTTGCCTTATCTTCTCGCTCTCTTTTGTGTATGTTAGCCACCATATATGCTAGTCGCTTGCTGCAGCTCCACCTCATACCTTTTACCCTTCCCATAAGCTTAAATAGTCTTGATCGCGAGGGTGTGAGAGTGCTGAGTCCCCGTGACTCACAGATACTTCCAAAACCAGCTTGCAGGTGCCGATGATACCGTGCAGGTGATGCAACCAAGCTCAAGGAGGAGCTTGTTGAAGATCGTGTTCGTTGTCTTGTTCTGTTTCCAGTTGATCAGTAGTGGAGCCCAGTTGGGACGATCGGGGATCTGTGTAGCATTTGGGGTAGTCTTCTTTTATTTTGGTTCCGTAGTTGGACCTTGATTGTATCTGGTTGACGTAATGCTTTATCCATGTATTGTTTGAAGTGGCGATTGTAAGCCAACTATGTATCTCTTTCCCTTATGTATTACATGGGTTGTGTGAAGATTACCTCACTTGTGACATTGCTTTCAATGCGGTTATGCCTCTAAGTCGTGCTTCGACACGTGGGAGATATAGCCGCATCGAGGGCGTTACAAGTTGGTAATCAGAGCCTTCCCCGACTTTAGGAGCCCCCTGCTTGATCGAATCGCTGGCGTTGTTGAGTCTAGAAAAATGTTTTGAGTCATTTAGGGTTAGATATATTGGAGATTTAGGAATTCTTTTTACTCCTCAGTCCCTTTGTCGCTCTGGTGAGGCATCCTGACGTAGAGTTTTGACTCTTCTCTTCCCAAATTTCACTAATTTTTTTAGGATCACGCGGGTATCTTGGAATCGTTCCGATGGTTTTGTGACGAGAACATTGTTCTTGGTGCCTCCTAACATTTAGGGGTTGTGGCAGTGTCCCGGGGAGTTGAGCTGCGAGGTGTTTTCGTCACAATTTTATCGTTGAGATTCTGGAATACCTGAGTTTCGCCGACATCGAAAATCTCTTTTATGCAGTTGTTGGTGAGATAACCTCGACGCCACCCAGTACTGGGGCGGGAGTTCGGGAGTATTGCCATAACTTGTATAACAGATGCTTTTCGAAGGTTGAGGTAAACGATTTCTGAAGGTTTCTTGGTTATGTGTTGAAGGATGGATACAACTGGATGTAGGATTTGCTAGTTTTGGGTGAGATATTATGCTTCCCCTGTATCCCCAACACCTGATTGCATAACCGGAAAATTTCGGGAGTTTATAAGTGGGAATTCAAGTAGCTCTTAGGATATCTTCCCGACAGATGTATGATATGAAATTGGGGTTCGACGTCTAGTGGTCCGCCTATCCATGGTTGGTTTTACAGTGGTCTCGTTGTGTCTTAAAGAGTCCTTGGCTATGCCGTCTCGGGGACGCTTCATATGTCATGTGCACTGCCTTGTAAATGATGGTGCTGTACGATCGAGCCTGTGTAGGCCCCACCATAAAAACTTCGAACGAAATCTCTATCATATGTTTGTTCCGACTTATTTTGCAAGCCAATCCTTTATTTTGTTTTCAGTTGTGGTATTCGAGTTGCTTCGAAGTCAAATGTTGATTCCATACCTTTCCTAAGCGGTGTTCTCATATTCCTATGTGAATACTAATCCTTCTCGTTTATCGAGATTGTCTTGTTAATCCTTTTCAACCGGCATATTCTATCTTCAAGTGGATCCGATCATTTCAACAGCCGCAAGATCAACTCAAGCATTCTCAACGGTGTTTGTTTCATCCATCTCCAAGTTGCCTTTGTTTTTCCCGCCCACCCACCCCTTTTCTTCAAGGAATCTGATGTCTTAATCAAGTACCCTTTTATTCTTGTGAAGTCTCTCCATCCTTTTCCGTCAATATTCTTATCCGGTGATTCTCATGAAGATCCTAATGGAGCCTCAAGTTCATCATTATTCGTTCTTTTTCTTCTTCGGCAGATTCAAGTCAAGCTTTGTTGATCATATCTTTTCCTCGTTTCAATACCTTCACATGCCGATGCACCTCACTTTCAGTCATTTCTCGCTATTCAATTGTTCCACAGTGCTGAAGATATCTCAGAAGATTTGTGTCTCCATTATCAATCCGTCCAACATATTTTGAGGTTGTTATTTCATTCAAGCCATTTAAATTCAAACCGGTGGAATCTCTCTTTTCAAGCAATCGTTCAATGGTGTTTCTTTTGAGTGGGCCCTAACCCACATGTCCTTTTCCAGGATCTTACCTGACTCTTCTTATTCTCCCGGAGCTTTTCAAATTCATCTCAAAGTTTGCTGTAAGAATGAATTATCATGAGTCATATGCATTTCTCCAAGATCTGTCAAATTCTTTTAACTGTTTGTTCAACCTTTCTATTCGTCATCCCGGAGTACCTCTACAATTATTGGTGGTGTTTCTCGTCGTCATTCTCAGATTTTGAAGACCGAAGAAGATGTTTATCTCCATATCTTATCCGTTCTCTCAAAGATTCATGATTCTAGTTCGAGCCCATCCTCTCATAATTGTTTTGATTGTCAAAATTCTTTTCACCTATCCAGAGCAATTCAAGAGTCTTTTCAGTTGGATTATCCAGAGTCCATCATTTCAGGTTTATTCATTCTCAGCTTTCAGTCATCATCCTCCAATCTTACCGGTGCATCGTCCAAGTGATCTCTAATCAGTCGTCATCCCTTCGTTCTCATGTATCTAGATTGTCTCAAGTATCTTCGTTCTTTTCACAATTATTACCCGGTGATTCATCCCTTTACTTCATTCATTTCCAATTCTTACGGTGGCTATTCAGGATTTTTCTTCCTTGCTATCATATCTATTTATTCGTTGTCAATCCTAACGGTGATTCGTGCAAGAGTTCTTGTCATTCGTTATCGTATATATTCATTCGTTCTTCTCAATCCTACCAGTGACTTGTTGAAGACTTTCTCAAGTTATGCTATATCTATCTTAATCCTTTCTACGAGAATAAGTAGTATGCCAAATCCGTTGTTTGTCATCAATTTAAATTGGTGAAGGATACACATAACGTAATTCTTATTATTGTTTCATCCAAGTGATTAATTCTTTATTCCGGAGGCTCATCAAATTCCTGATTTCATTTGTTCATCTTCTCTTTTCCGGAGTTCCAACCTTTTTCAACTATTTCATCACGGAGATTCATCTAAATCGGTACAAGGATTCACCTTGTGTTTTCAACTCCTCATTCCTTTCGTTTGAGCATCCTTTTATTTACCGGAGTTCTTCATGGAGGCTCTACATGTTGGCCCAACAAGGATTTAATTCCTTCTCGAAGTTTTCATCTAGATTCTTTTAAGAGGAGCTCAAGTATTCTTTATCTTGCATTTCAAAGTGCAATTCTTTCAACCTTATCATTTGAGGTGGTGTTATGTCATTCGTGATAATTTGAGTTCATGTTTCATGATTCACAGGTTTTTAAGAATGGAGTATTTTAAATCCATCAATCTCTCTTTTGGAATTATCTTGAGTTATATTTCACCTAAAGCCTTCCCTAAGGATTGTTGCTATTTATGGTGCTTATAAATGACCCAAGTTCTTTCTTCTATCTTCCTGGTGAAATAGTTTTTCTCGTCCCCTTGTCATATCAATCCAATCTATCGTTTCCATCAGTGGCAGAATTTCAACTCAGTTTTGAGATATTCTCCATAAGCCCACTACAAGCTTATCCTTTTCGTTGTTGGTTTTCCAACAACTCCGTTTGACCCTTCTTCTAAAGATGCCTTTTCAAGCTCTTTTGTGGCAGAAGTTGTCCTTTTCTTCTCCATTCTTTATTTCAATTATCCATCTTCTATCCTTTCGTTCTGGAGGCATTGTGTTGTTGCTCTCTTCAACCCTTCTCCTTGTTCTTATCAGGACCTTGTTCTTTTCATGCTTATCCTATTTAACTGGAGTGTTGTGACCTTTTTGCTCAAATTCTTTTCGCCCTATCAAGTCTTGCACCTCTTTTCAACCGGAGTGCTGTCTGAGATCTTTCTTACCCCTTGTTCCATTCATTCAATAGTTCTGGAGGCAGTGTGTTGTGATTTCATCAAGTATCTTCTCATCTTATCAAGTTCTTATCCAATTCCTTTTTCTTTTCAATCGGAGTGCTGCCCGAAGTTGTTCTTCCTTGTCCCTCTTTTTCTAACGGAGTGTTTTCAACTTTGTTCATCTCCGTGGTATTCTTTTCTCGAAATGGCTTAACCTTTTCAAGGTTCTTTGGTTTCACTTTTTGGGCAAAGAAGCAACTTAGTTTTACCTCTTCTCTTTCCTCTTCCTTTTCCCTCCGGTGCCATTCTAGATCTCGGGACGAGATCCTCTCGTAGTGGTGGAGTGTTGTGACGCCCCGAGACCGATGTGCCAGGTGTCTCCCAGTTATTCGCTGTCGTTGCCATGTCATTTGCTTGCGTGTTGCATCTTATCATGTCATCATGTGCATTACATCATCATATTTTCAAAACCTGCATCCGTCCGGGTTCCCCCAGTTCCTTCGGTTGTCCGTTCTGAGCTCAGCCACACTTGCACGCGCCCGCGGCATGTTCGAAATATTATTTTATAAGTGGCCGGAAAATGTTCTCGGAATGGGATGAAAGTTGGCGTGCGGTGTTTTTATATTAAGGTAGGCCGCCTGTCAATTTTCGTCGCATTCGGAGTTCGTTTGATAGCCCAACCGTTAAACTATAGCGGCAATAGTAGCCGGTCTAACGTCGGACGTTTTCGGTCTCGGGAAATCATGCCGGGCTGCATCTCTCCCCTCTTCTCTCAGACCAACCTGTTCTCCACAGTCCACCTAGGCCCATGCCTACCCCTCTTTGCACAGTGCATCGGACCTCCTCCCACGCGCGTCTGAAAGCCGTCCCGGACCCGACCCGGACAGTCGTTACCGTTGTGTCCGGATCATCCCCAAACATCTACAAAACATCTTCGATTTGTTCATTAAACTCCCTAGCCTCTTTTCTCGACCGCCCGATTACGATCGTACGGACCGAATACCCCTAAACCTAGCCTACTTACTATATAAACTAGACCATGATGGCGCGCGTTGCCGCGCTCGCCAAATTTAATGATCCTAATAAGAGTTTGTATAAATTTTATGAAGGTAAAAGAGCTTTCAACCCCATATCATTCACGCAAGCTTATGATGTCCATCTTGGTCTTACAAAGGTTTTACCCACCATCATTTGTTGAAATTTATTCTGCTACGCGGAACAATTTTTGGTAATAGCTAAATGGCCATATAGTGAGGCATGTAACTGGAATATGCTATGTGCATATTCATAATCTCTTAATGGTGTAAATGAAATAATAATTTTATCTCAGTTTCATAAGGCTACACCTGCATGGCCCGATGCTTTTTATTTGAGGCACGTGCATGGCCCGATGTCCAGAAGTTTGTTAATTAAGAATTATGCGGAAGTAGCTTATCAGTTTAGCGCAACCTGGGAGCAAGGTGCCAATAATCATGGACCTTCTAGTTATTCCCACATCTGATAACAAAAATTGAGAAGTAAAGAAACAAACTTTTGTCTGCTCGAGGAGAGCTAATGAGGTTTAATCAATCATGTCCACGGTGGTTATTATCACATCTCATGGTGACAACCACATGTTCAATTTGCTGAATATAACAAATATATACAAATAAAACAGTAGAAGCACGTAAAATGTTATATTCACTATTTATAAATGCAAATGGGCACATGATTTTCTTTCAAATATACATGCTCATATGGACTACACCACATAAACTATAGATGTTGGTTTACTTAATAATTTACTCACTATCATATAAAGCCATTTGTTGGCCTTTAGTCACACGATCTCCAGTAAATGTTGGGAAAATGCAGGAATAGAGCAAAGCTAAAATGTTAACATAGGTTGCGGCTAGAGAACTCCAGAATCATGCTCTTCTCTGAAATTCAGTTGTCACTCAAAGTAGCCCGCCTCTGAAACTGAAGAGATGCCATGGAAGTTATTTGAGATGACATTTTTTAATCTTATTTGAGATAAAATTGATGGAACTAAAGATGGATAGTTCAAACAATAAAGTAACTATTTACCTTGCAAAGACAGTTGAACATATTTGACATGTATATATGATTTACCATTCTGTAAGTAGATGATCCAAAAGCTTTCTACTTGATCATGTTTTTCTTTAATGCAAGGGCAAATAGTAGTAATTGTGGGGGCCTTACCTATTAGTTCATGTGTATTAGCCAAGAAACCTACTCAGGATTGCACTTTTTAGCATGTAAACACAAGAACAAATGGTTTGTGTTTTTGGGACACACTGTGATGGACAGTGGCATAGCATTGCTGAAGTAAGCAACAATTAGTTCATGCTTCCACCTCACTGCATACAGAAGTAAATGAACAAACAACGTTGCTTTGAGAATTTTTTTTAGCATTGCTAAAGTAAAAAACAATTTAATTCTTGATTCTCTTCATAGAATTTATGAAAGATCAACATCATGACCATGCGGAAAAGGGAAATCATGGTGGCAGCATGGGGCGAGCAAAATGAAGGAAATTAAGACTGCTACCAAGACCCGGGAGCTTTGTAGCCAGGCTTCCGCCACCAGATCGAGTGGTTGATTTTGTAAAACACCTTTATAATCATATTATTAACGGGAACTCCAAGGGACGCACCTATGAAATCCAGAGGTAGTACGGCGGCAGCGTGCGCCGCTGTGTCGTGGACGAACAGACCTAACGACGAGTCGAAGGGACCAGCGATGGAGATACAGTAATAGGCCAATGTTTTATTTTGCTGGGCCTGTACTTGAACGGTGTCGGTGTCACAACCGGCGGGTCTCGGGTAGGGGGTCCCGAACTGTGCGTCAAGGCCGGATGGTAACAGGAGACAAGGGACACGATGTTTTTACCCAGGTTCGGGCCCTCTTGATGGAGGTAATACCCTACTCCTACTTGATTAATATTGATGATATGGGTAGTACAAGAGTAGATCTACCACGAGATCAAGGAGGCTAAACCCTAGAAGCTAGCCTATGGTATGATTGTTGTATATGGAGTTGATGTCCTACGGACTACAACCCTCGGGTTTACATAGACAACGATAGGGTTAGGGTTACACAGAGTCGGTTACAATGGTAGGAGATCTTGAATATCCGCATCGCCAAGCTTGCCTTCCACGCCAAGGAAAGTCCCATCCGGACACGGGACAAAGTCTTCAATCTTGTATCTTCATAGTCCTGGAGTCCGGCTGAAGGTATAGTCTGGCTACCCGAACACCCCCTAATCCAGGACTCCCTCAGTAGCCCCTGAACTAGGCTTCAATGATGACGAGTCCGGCGCGCAGATTGTCTTCGGCATTGCAAGGCGGGTTCCTCCTCCAAGTCCTTTATAGAAGATTGTAAACACCAAGAGTAGTGTCCGGCTATGCAAAATTAGTTTCCACATATTGCCATAGAGAGAATAATATAAACACAAATCAAATCTGCTGACGTATTCCGCAGTGCGTCATCACACTACGGCCAAGTTCTTTACTCGAATCGTTTTTACTTTTCCACCTCAGCATGTTTTGTGAGGCGGTTTCCTTGACACGTCTTGTCAAAGCAGAGATCGTGTACCCCTTTTACGGGATTCTCATCAATACGGATGTGGGTAACCCAACCACGCCATTTATCACGACGCTTGGGAGGCAAGCGAGTTTTACTAGGCTGGTGGGGACGCACAACCGCATCCGCCCATATAAGGGGATAAGGATCCACCTTTTTACCTACGCCTTCTTCCTCCTTTGCCTATCCATCTCCTGCGCGCTCGAGCTCCAACGCCCAAGCCTGCACTTCCCACCTCAACCTTCTCTAGCAATGTCCGGAGCGGGAGGCAAGTGGATGGTCTCCTCCGCTACAGAGGGCCAAGTCAAGAAGCTAAGGAAGGCCGGATACCTGTCTAAGGACATCGCGTGCCGGCTTCCCGAAAAGGGGCAGCTTCTCCCCACCCCAAGGCCCCATGAGAGGGTAGTATTTCTTCCCCACTTCCTCCGCGGACTGGGTTTTCCACTCCACCCATTTGTCCGGGGGCTCATGTTCTACTACGGCCTGGATTTCCACGATCTGGCCCCGAACTTCATCCTCAACATCTCGGCGTTTATCGTCGTGTGCGAGGCTTTCCTCCGCGTCCGCCCTCATTTCGGCCTCTGGCTCAAGACCTTCAACGTCAAGCCTAAGGTGGTGCGCGGCAGCCAGGCGGAGTGCGGAGGCGCCATGGCGGGCAAGATGGCCAACATCCTATGGTTCGAGGGCTCTTTTGTGGAGACCCTAAAGGGGTGGCAATCCGGGTGGTTTTACATCATCGAGCCACGCGATCCAAAATGGATCGGAGCCCTCGAGTTCCGATCCGGACCCCCCACGCGGCTTATGTCCTGGAAAGAGACGGGCCTGTCGTGGGGTGACGAAAAAGAGGTGACCGGATTGCAAACATGCATCCAGTCCCTGGTGAACAAGCCAATCCGGCTTGTTAATGTAATCCAGGTTATGCTCGTCCGCCGGATCCTCCCGTGCCAACAACGGGATTTTAATCTGTGGGAGTTCGACCTGGCGCAGTACCAAACCCTTAGTAGGCTCTTCGACACGATGTACAAAGATGCCTGGAAGGTGCTATTCAAGGACGCCGAGGCTCCCGCATCCGCTTTCGAGGACCGCGGATACAGCTCGCAGCGTCACACTAGCGAGGTAAGCTATCTTCACCTTTTACAGGATGTTAAGCTTTTTTTTATAGTTTGACTCTATGCGGGATCTAAACTCCCTTACCTTTGACAGGCTTGGCGGGCGATATCTGGACCGATTAACTGTCCGGCTCCGCTGCCCGAAGACCCAGCCCCAGCTCTACTAGTGAAGCTGCTGGTTCCGGCGCCTTATGTGGTGCCGGAGAAGAAGGCCAAGAAGAAGAAGACCACGGGGACTCGGAAGAGTGCCCGTAACGTGGTGGTGTCGGACTCGTCATCCGACGAGTCCGAGATGCCCTCTTCCCGTGAAAACGAGGAGGAGGAAGAAGAAAACTCACCCCCCCAGCGGAGGGAGGAGAGAAGAGGAAGGCCGCCCCAACGGGGGAGGCCGAGGGGTCTAGGAAAAGGAAGACCCCTCCGCTGGACTACTCCCCCGACGCCGAAGAGGGCGAAGAGGAGTGGCCAAACAAGGCCAAGCGTCCGGCAAAATCGTAAGTTTGGATATCAGAGTAACTCATGATGTTCCTTTGTTGCACAGCTTTCCCTAATATCGAACGTAATTATGCAGCCCGCCCCGGGCCGAATTCAATGAATCGTCGGGCGGCTCCCTGGACTCATCGGATGTGAACTCAGTTCCGCCCGCTGTCTCCCCCCGCACTACAGATGATGCTGAATTGGCATCGCGTCAAGCTCCGGGGTAGGAGGAGGTGGTCCCGGAGGAGCCGCAAGGCAACCTCCCGGTCTCCAGGAGTGAAGGGGATAAGGCCCCCCCAGGGCTCCAAGTCCGGCTTTGTGCCGGACACCGCGCCGGAATCTTCCACAGTTCCAGACCGCGGTAGGCGAACTCCTTCCAAGAGGAGCAAGCCTTCTGAGCCGGCAGCCTCCGTCCAACCGGAGGTGCCGGACAATCTGCTGGAGGTGCTTGACGGCGCCTCCATCGACGAGGGGCACCATACTATTATGAGTACGGTGATCCAGAAGGTTCAGTCCGCCAAGAGCGGACTGACTGAAGCTTGCGCTAGCCTTCTAACAGGCTTCGAGGTAAGTAAAAATATGTAAAATATTACTGCATAGACAGTAGCCCCTGATGCTCTGTTTGGCGTTCGGAAAGAAAAGACGAATAGAGGATCTATTAAATATCGCAGGAGTCTAACAAAAAAGAGTCAATATGCGTATGCAGGCTTCGCTGCTATCCACCGCTGCACTGACTGCGGAGGTGGGTGTCCTGAAGCAGGACCTCGAGCGGACCGAGCAAGAGCTCGGCCTTGCCAAGCGGCGGCTCGAGGAGAGAGAAGGTAAGAAATACCTTACAGAAAAAGTGCCTATAAAAAGGCGTGATTGCAAAAAAATAACAGGATGTACTACTTATTGTAGGGGCCACGACTGAGGTGGCGACCCTTAAGCAGGCGTTGTCTGAGGCCGAAAAGAAAACCGCCATGGAGCGCACCGAGCGAGACAGACTTGGGGCTCAGGTCGGCGAGGTGCAACAAGAGCTCCAGGCTCTCATGAAAAACATGAGAGTTTGGAGCTTGAGTCAAAGGCGCAAGCATCCGAGCTCGCGATGGCCCTTGAGACTGCCAAGTCTGCCAAGGCCGAAGCCCAAAAGGCCCTCCAAGAGTTGGAGGAGATGAGGAAGATAGCAGCGGGTAAGGCATTCTTTATGCAAAGCAAAGCATAATGGAATCCAGAGCTCTCCAGGGGCATTCGCAGATCTTCCCCGCAGCATATCCGCCGCCGCCGCATTCTACTGAGCTGAAGAGGGCAGCTCGACGGAGAAGGTGTTCTGGTCTCAATATTCTGAGGCCGGACACCCTGTGCCTTTGAGTGACCAGCTGAAATAGCTGGTCGAGCTCCACAAGGCGGCCGAACAGGCCATGAAGGGCTTCATAGTTCGGCTGTGGCCCGAAGAGGCCCTGCCTGGGAACTATTTCGGGCTGGTGCGGCGGCTGGTGGAGGCCTGTCCGAGGCTCGAGGTCATCAAGCGCTTCGTCTGCATCGAAGGTGCCCGTCGGGCCCTTGCCCGTGCAAAGGTGCACTGGGGTAAGCTGGACGGTGAGAGGCTTGTGAAGGACGGGCCGCCGCCGGGGAAGGAGCATCGCAAGCCCAAGAACTACTACAAGGATGTTCTTGCAGGTGCCCGCCTTGTGGCGGATGAATGTACCAAGGATGTGATTTTTGAATGAACTCGCTCGTGTTTATCCTGTGCGCTGAAAACTTGTTCATATGCGCTAAGCAATGCTTATTGAATTTAAAATATTACTTTCTATGCGGCCGTTTATCAAAAAAAATTGAGAGATGGCCAGTCGTCGGCTTCTGCCCCCATGCCACTAGTGCTGGGGTGTTCGAGATAAATCTGAGCGCTCTTTTTCCCATAGTTGGGTCCTTCGAGGGAGGCGCTCAGCACAACGAACCAGGCAATTGGACTATAATGCTTGAACACTCTCACTTAGCCATAGAACTCTATAATTTTAAATTTCGGCGAAGCCCCTAGTTCGGAAGACCGAGTTCGGGGCGCTATCCACACCTTGGCCGGACAAAGCCAGCTCCTCGCTCGAAGCGGCATAAGTCTTTAGGGACTCAAAAAACCTCTCGAACAGCGACCGGTCTCTCGCCTCATCATGACAGTCAGTTTTAGCTTTCTCCACTGAGGTGCTTAACCCAGCTGAACCGGGGCACAATCGCAGTGGTTCTCCTAGTGCTACCTTAGCCGATATAGCGGAACGTAAGGCACCAAAAAATAGGAGGCGCGCAAACCCAACTATTGACCCAAATCATGATTCGGAGCCGATGCATATAGTGCTATAAGTTCGGGGTGCCGCACTTGTGAAAGTGTACGGACTTCTCGCACCATAATGAGGGGTACTGAAGCCCCTGGCGTGTTTGCCGTACCATGGTGTACGGGTGCAATCATGTCATTTAATAAACATATATGTGAAAAGAGGATAATGCAAAAAATAGACAAAAAGCTATGCATTGTTTATAGAGAGGCTATTTATCAAAGCCGAACGATATAAATAGTGTGATAAGCAAAAAGATATTGGACTATTTAACATGTCCTGGCCAGGGGCAGGTGAAAGTGCGTTATATCGACTAGAGGGGGGGTGAATAGGCGATTTTTATGGAAGTCTTCAAAACGTGGAAGTTATGAAGACAAACGATAGAAATAAACCTATTACCATGCAGCGGAAGGTAGACTACACTAGGCAAGCCATAGTCAAGTGTTCAATGAAGTAAAAGCATAATGACTTTATAGCAGCAATGTAGTAAGGATCAAGTAGGAAGATATTATGAAGCCATACAAAGCATGTTGTCACTCAGTGAAGACAAAAGATAGTGCAAACATACAATGACTTCACAAGGAGCAACAGTAAGTAAAGGGAAGGGAAGATGAAACCAGTGACTCGTTGAAGACAATGATTTGTTGGACCAGTTCCAGTTGCTGTGACAACTGTACGTCTGGTTGGGGCGGCTAGGTATTTAAACCTTAGGACACACAGTCCCGGACACCCAGTCCTGAACACGCAGCTCAGGACACCCAGTCCTCACCGTATTCCCCTTGAGCTAAGGTCACACATACCTCGCCCAATCACTCTGGTAACTCTTCAAGGTAGACTCCCAAACCTTCATAGACTTCATTCACCGGCAATCCACATTGTCTCTTGGATGCTCAGAACGCGACGCCTAACTGGCTGGAGGATGCACAGTCCTCAAGTGTAATAAGTCTTCAGATCACACAGACAAGAAGACTTAAGTGATGCCCAATTCTCTCTGGCTCTGGGTGGTTAGGGCTTTATCCTCGCAAGGAATTCTCTCTCAAAGGCTTCGAGGTGGGTTGCTCTCAAACGACAAAAGCCGTACTCTCAATCTGAGCAGCCAACCGTTTATGGTTGTGGGGGTAGGCTATATATAGCCACTTGGCAACCCGACCTGATTTGTCCGAAATGACCCTGGGTCACTAAGGAACTGACACGTGTTCCAACGGTCAGATTTCAAACTCACATGGAAACTTTACTTGGGCTACAAACAAAGCTGACTTGTCCGACTCTGGACAAGATTCGCTCTCATAGTCTTCACTCGAAGACATAGGTTTATGGTTAGGCATCACTTCAGTCAGTCTGACTGGTTCTCTTGGACCCCACTTAACAGTACGGTGGTTCCTATGACTCAACACAAAAGAAAAAGAACTACGAAAGATCTAAGTCTTCGAGCTCCATAGGCTTCATGTGGTGTCTTCTCTTGTCATAGTCTTCAATGTGAATATCTTCATATACCACCTTTGACTTCAATGTCTTCATACATTTTTAGGGGTCATCTCTGGTAGGAAAACCAAATCAATGAGGGACTTCTACCTGTGTTATCCTGCAATTCTCACAAACACATTAGTCCCTCAACTATGTTTGTCGTCAATACTCCAAAACCAACTAGGGGTGGCACTAGATGCACTTACAATCTCCCCCTTTTTGGTGATTGATGACAAACTAGTTGAAGTTTTCAACGGGGAATATAATCTATGAAATTGTAAAGGACAAGGAATTGTCTTCATAAGTTGCAAGGGCTCCCCCTGAAGATGTGCATATAGGTAATTTGCTTTTGGAATGCAAATGCACATGGCAGGTTGTACTTGTGGAGATCCACTTCAACTTATGATGACAATCCACTATGCATGTGAAAGTATATGAAGATAATGACATGCATAATGGAAAATGGACGTCTGCAGAATGATCTAAGTGCGGAATTTATCGTCGCACATGCGGAATTTATCATCTTAAAACAAAGTGGCAGATAAGTAGCAGACGACCATCGAGTTTAAGTGTTACAACTCAAAGAACCAAATGTAGCAAAACGAGAGTTGTAAGCACGAATCAAAATATAAAGCACCCGCCCATATGGACCCGCTTGAAGACTATCAACCTCATATGCTTCTCCCCTTTTGTCAGTAAGGACCAAAAAGGTTTGAAGACATAGAGCATCTACTCGTTCCCATGCGGAGTAGGTGAAGTAGCAGGGTCGTTGGTGGTGTTTGGCGGTGCTGAAGAGCTTGGAGCAGAGTTGACGCGTGCTGAAGGAGGTGGTGGTGAAGTAGCATCATCTTCATCCTCGATAACTCTGGCAGTCACTGTTGCAGCAGATGAAGAGAACTCAGAGTCTTCAAGGGGTGGAGTTCCTAGCAGCACAACTCTTCGAGGAGGTGTGGATTCAAACTTGAATCGCTCAGTGAAGCCATCCTCTTGGAGATCATCTTCAGAACACATCATCGTTAGCCCTTTCCATGTACGGCGACAGGTTTCATGGGCAACGAAAGCATTCTTGGTGGCAAGATTGTGAATGCGATTAACTTCCACCAAGAGGCTTTTCATCTGACGCTTCAGCCAGTCATGATGCCTATCCTGTTTTTGATGAAGAGCCACAAGAAGCGCTCGGTCGTTGAGAACACGAGTGCGCTTCTTGGGTCTTGGAGCAGTTGTACTATCAGTGGCTTCAGTAGACGCAGGGTGTGGTGCACGTGTAGTGCCAGCCAAAGGATACACCCGAGTGACTGCTTCAACTCCTTCAATGTTCTGTGAGAAACTCGGATGCTCTGCATTCTGAAGACTTAGAGGTTCCTTTGCAGGCTCAGGATAGATGGCTTCAGTAGAGATATCCACATCAGGCAGAAAAATCCTATGATTGCGAGCAGATGGCTGATATGAGATATCGGAGTGAAGTTTAATTAGCCGCATTACCCATGAGGCGTAGAACTTCAAGCCAAATAGATCAGAGCCCGATGCAGCAAGTTGGCGGATGAATAAGTCCTGTGCATTGAAGCATTTTCCATGAAGAATATAGAAGACCAAAGTCTTCATTACACCCTCAAGCTTGGCATTTGGAGAGTTCCCTTTGATGGGCCAGAGAGTTCGCCTGATGATGTGATAGATGGTTCGTGGCAGATACTCAAGGTCTTCAACGAAGAACTCTGTTGGATAAGCAGCATCTTGGGGCAATGGCTTCATCATGCTGAGCATCTGACTCATATCAGGTTCCGACCTCTTAAAGATGCTCTCAATAGCTTCACTATGCAGCTGACAACCATGCTCGTAGAGATCGCCAGGAGTGGGAAAACCAGTAAGCTCAATGATGTCAAATGCATTGGCTTCATGATGAACATTTCCGGTCATCCACTCCAGGATCCAAGTCTTCGGATCTCTGCTGTACCCGCGAATGTGAAGTGTGGCATAGAATTGGAGCAGCAGCTCTTCATTCCAATGCTCTTGGTCAGTAACGAATGGTAGCAGTCCAAATTCCTTGAAGCAATTCAAAGCTTCTTCCAGACAGGGCAGACCAGCTATGGCTTCAATGTCAAGGCGCTTGTGTGGGAAGATGCGACCTTGGTTGTAAAGAATGCATGAGTAATAGCTTCGCTGAGGATAGCTCCAGAACCGATCAGATGATATCCTTTCCCTTGAGTAGGGGTTCCTGGAGCTATCAAAGAATGTGTTGTCTGCCCTGAAGCCATTGATATTGAAGGAGCCAGGTGCTGATGCAGGACTTGGGAACCTTGGCAGTCTTGGGATTGGCTTCTGTACCTGAGGCCTGTGCTCAACATGATAGTCGAACTAGGGACCGGCAGCAGACTCAGGAACAGAAGTGACGGGATCAGTGGCTTCGCTGTCTTCTTCTTCCGTTGGGGAGGGCTCCACATTAGCTTCATTGGTGGTTGTGGCAGCCGCAAGATTTTCATCCTCCACTTGACGAGCTGGAGGGTCGGTCACAGGCACGTTCTCCTTGAGAACTGCTTCTTGTTGGGACAGGGGAGTGGGAACTTGTGGGACTTCTTCTTCCGCGGCTGATGCAGCCGGATTGTCTTCAGCAGAGACTTGAGGCCTTGGACCTTTGCGAAGCCTGCGCAACGCGGGCGACGCCTGTGGAGTTGGAGTGGGCTGGGCCTCAAAGTCTTCTTCCTCTTGTGGGCGATCCGCCCATGAAGCATCCTGTGCAATTGGCATCAGTGGACGACCAATGCTGATGAGTTCGCTGTTCTAAGGAAGGACTGCACCATCTTCTACATTGTCATGTTGACCAATGTCTTCAGCAGCAATGGGATCAGCTGCTGGAAAGTCTTCATCTTCATGAGCCTCTGTGGAACCAGGCTCATGGATGGTCAGTTGGCGTTCAGCTTCAGGATAGACCATAGAAATGGGTTCAACTATCAAGGGCTCTGTGGAAGCAGCCCGATCTTTCTTGGTCTTCCTCTTCTTCTTGGAGGGGGCAGTTGGAGAGGCTTCAGAATGTTTCCTCTTCCTGGCTTCAGCCTCAGCAGTCCTTGTCTTCTTGAGCTCTGAAGCCGTTGACTGGCTTTTTGGCTTCGATCCAGTCATTTTAGTTGGGAAGACAATAGGAACTGCTTCCTGCCTTGGTGCGTCAGGTTCAGCCGTAGCAGGCTTCTTCTTCTTCTTTGCGGCCATCCTGGGGTCGATGCCAGGACGCCCAAGGGCCTTGCGCTTCTCAGCCTCATTGTAGGCTTGCACACATCTGTCAGCCAGAGTCTTCATGCGCTCACGCGAACCCTGAGCTTCTGCATGTTTCTTTACAAAGGCTTCCTTGAGCTCGTGCATCATACTCTTGAAGTTCTTCACTTCCTGCACGCTGAGCTTGGCCATATGCTTCTTGAACTGAGCCTTTTCATAGTCAATCTTTTGCTTCAGTTCAACAATGCACTGGGCAATAGCGAGTTCTGAAGCAATGGCGCCTTGGAAGGTGACACTAAGGCCAATTGGTAGCTGCAGATCTTCAAAGCTGATGTTTGGCATGTCAAACCACTCGTCAATGAAGTTGTGGATGATGGTCACATCAAAGAGAGGCAGATCATTGAAGATTTCTACTTCTTCTTTGCTCTTGATGAGTTGCTTAAGAGCGTCATCTGCTAGATCTTCATCACTTGACAGATCAATGTCGTCATTGCGCAGAATGGCAGCAGCAGTTAGCTCTTGTCTGGTGTGAGGCAGAGGCATCTTGACTTTCTGGGGCTTGGAGATGCGAGATAAGTCTTTGGACTGCACACTGTCTTCAGGAGGTGCAGTTGCCAGTGGCTTCGCCCTTGAGATTTTTGGTGAGGGGGCAGGCTTTGAAGCTTTAGGCTTCTTCATCTTCTTTGTCTTCGGCGCTGCAGGAGCTTCTTCTGATTCAGCGTCAGCTGCAGGCTCATTCACTGCAGTCCCTTGAACTAAGATGCGGGTGATGAGGCCTTCAAGGTTGTAGAAAGGACCGATGATATTGGGTTCTGCATCTCGTGTGCCATCTGCCCTTGGTGCTGAGGGACCAGGGTTGAAGTCTAACCCCAAAGTCTTCTTGTTCTGCTTCGCTGAGTTCTGGGCAAACTGGAAGTTGCGCTTGAACAGATTGTCGTCACGACACCATAGTAGTGACGATGGGTGTGCATCAGCTGGCTGTGGCCCACGGACCATGCAGGGATAGAAGCCTTGATCAATGGATTCATCTCTGGACCTGGGTAGAAGATTCTTGTATTGGATGTCTCCCCACGGTCTCTTGATGGCATTTTTCTCAGCATATTCTTGGGTTACAAATTGGTATTTGAACCATTGTTCTGCCCAATATCTTCGAATCCATTGGATTCGGGTCTTGCGCTGATTGTAATCCTCTTCAGGATCTGTCTTGTACAGTTCTGAGAGTTCATCTGGCAGATCTCTGGATGTTTCTCCATGATGCTTTCTACCACCCTTCCTTGCTGCTTTCTCTGAAGCCATAAACTTTAACTTGAAAGGCTTCAACACATTCAAAGGCTTCAAAGGTTTTCGCTTGCTGGACCAACAGGAACTGGCTTCGGGAGAATTAATGTGATGCTGTAAGAATTCTGCAAATGAATGCGGACTATGAGAACCAAAGGATTCTCCCACGGACATGTACCGGTGACAGCATTAAGGTGCGAGGGAAGGGGAAGAGGTCATATGCATTCTCAGAAGATTTTGAAGATAAATCAGTTTAGAAGACATTGACCTCATTTTGCGAAGACATTCACTCATAGATAAGGAGTTGGTTCCAGATTTGTACGAATCCACAGATCAGTACAAGTGAGGAATCTAACTACTTTGTGAAGCATAAGTGAATATACTAGGCATGTTATGAGATGCAGTATGAGAGAGATCTAACTTGTGTGAATAGAAACTGCTTGTGGTAGAAAGTGACAAATCCATAGGATCAATGGTGCTATAAAAAGGAAGTTTTATTTACCACACTAAGAACTGCTAGAAGAAGTGGAAGATGAGGCTGAGCAGTTCGATCTTCCGTGCCCTAACTTGGCGACGGAGGACACCTACGGCGACGGCGGAGAGGACGATGTCCGCGGTCGGCGTGAAGACGGCGTCTGAGAGGTTGCGGTAGCGAAGCGCTTCGTCGCCGGCGTCGCCGAGGGCTAGCGGTGGCGCTAGGGTTCGTGCGAGAGTGGAAGAAGAGATAATGACCGCTGTGAAGTGTGTATTTATAGGTACATGGGCGGCACTGCACTATTACATAGGTGCCCCTGGCGATTCGCATCTGAGGAACAAAAAAAAAGCGGAATTTTGGGGTTTGTTCCACGTCCCACGCACGCCTTGATTGTCGGGTGGTCGTTCCTACTTCATGTGGAGGAATGAGCATTGAAAACGGACTTAATGGTTGTCTCTATATCTTCTGCTGACAAGGACGCAGAGAAGACATTCGACAATTTCAATAGAATGCATATGATTTGGAGAGATGGAATTTGAGATAGAAAGCATAGAGAGGTTAGGGTCCGATCACATTCACTTAGTTCAAAAGATTCAACAATGAAGACATAGCTATAAGTGAATGCTGTAGAGGACAGAACACTAATATATATATATATATATCTATATAATCAACATAGTGTAGATAATCATGAAGATATGTTGAGATCGAAGCCAAACCAAATGTGAAGACATTGCAAGGTAACGTCATGAGTGAAACACTTCAAAATAGAACATTTGGTGGTGGCGTTACCCACCGTATAGGAAGTATTAGACCCAGACACGGCGCACAATTATCGTGGCGCTCCAAAGTCAAATTCCACATTAATGTATTCACACTTAGAATGTATGTCTTCATTGATTGAAGATATACTTTACTTCGTGTGTTACACATCTAAGTCATCAATATGCATAAGGGTTAGGATGTGTGCCTGATCACAGGACATTTGAGGATTCCAGGATATTTAGCTCACACCGTAACTTGCAAAATCTCTTCTCATCCAAGGGCTTGGTGAAGATATCTGCCAATTGCTCTTAAGTGTTGACGTGTATGATATCAATATCTTCCTTCACAACATGATCTCTGAGAAAGTAATGACAAATTTCAATGTGCTTTGTCTTCGAGTGCTGAACTGGGTTGTTGGTGATCTTGATGGCACTTTCGTTGTCGCAGTAAAGTGGCACTTGCTTCAGATGAATGCCATAGTCCTTGAGTGTTTGCTTCATCCACAGAAACTGAGCACAGCAAGATCTAGCAGCAATGTATTCAGATTCAGCAGTGGAGAGAGATACACAATTCTGCTTCTTTCAAGACCAACATACAAGTGATCGTCCCAGAAAGTGACATGTGCCTGATGTAGACTTGCGATCAACTTTGTCACCAGCATAATCAGCATCCGAGAATCCAACCAGATCAAACTCTGAGCCCTTTGGATACCATAATCCTAGAGTTGGGGTGTGAGCCAAATATCGAAGAATTC
This sequence comes from Triticum dicoccoides, assembly GCF_002162155.2. Lineage (NCBI taxonomy): Eukaryota > Viridiplantae > Streptophyta > Magnoliopsida > Poales > Poaceae > Triticum > Triticum dicoccoides. The sequence continues at coordinate 528,272,056 of NC_041382.1, forward strand.
GCTTCACAGCTAAGTGATGCGACTCCTTTGGTGCCGCTTGAAATCGAGCACACATGCAAACACTAAGCATAATATCTGGCCTAGATGCACATAGATAAAGTAAAGAACCAATCATGGAGCGGTATACCTTTTGATCGAACTCTTTACCATTGTCGTCGGGACCCAGATGATGTTTGGCTGGCATTGGTGTTGTGAAGCCTTTGCAGTATTGCATACCGAACTTCTTCAGGCAATCTTTGAGATACTTCTCTTGAGATATGAAGATGCCGTTGCGTTGTTGTCGTATTTGAAGACCGAGGAAGAACTTCAGCTCTCCCATCATGGACATGTGATATTGCTCTTGCATCATATATCCAAACTCTTCACTGTACTTCTGATTGGTGCAGCCGAAGATAATGTCATCCACATATATTTGGCACACAAACAGTTCACCATCATATGTCTTCGTGAAGAGAGTGGGGTCTAGGGAACCAGGTATGAAGCCTTTGCTCTTCAGGAAGTATTTGAGTGTGTCATACCAGGCCCGAGGGGCTTGTTTGAGGCCATATAGTGCCTTGTTGAGCTTGTATACCATGTCAGGATGTTTTGGATCTTCAAAGCCAGGCGGTTGTGCAACATACACTTCTTCTTCAACCTTGCCATTGAGAAAAGCACTCTTCACATCCATTTGATATAGAAGTATGTTGTGATGATTTGCATAGGCCAGCAGTATGCGTATGGCTTCAAGTCTAGCCACAGGAGCAAATGTTTCATCAAAGTCAATGCCTTCCACTTGAGTATATCCTTGAGCAACGAGACGAGCTTTGTTTCTGACAACTTGACCATGCTCATCTTGCTTGTTGCGGTATATCCATTTGGTGCCTATTATATTGTGCTTCCGTGGATCAGGATGCTTAACTAGTTCCCATACATTATTCAGCTCAAACTGTTGAAGCTCTTCTTGCATAGCTTGAATCCATTCAGGTTTCATGAAGGTTTCTTCAACTTTCTTGGGTTCTGTTATTGATACGAATGCGAAGTGCCCACAGAAATTTGCTAGCTGAGTTGCCCTTGAACGAGTGAGTGGACCGGGTGCATTGATGCTATCAATTATTCTTTCAATCTGCACTTCATTGGCAACGCGAGGATGTACAGGGCGAAGACTTTGCTCTTGCTGATCATTGTCGTTGTTAGAAGGAATGTCTTCATGCTGAGCATTGTCTTCATGTTGATCAGGTGCTGAGATGATAAGTTCTTCTTCAGGATGAGCTTCAGAAGGTATAATTTCTCCAGTTCCCATTAGCTTGATTGATTCACTGGATGGAACTTCATCTAGCACATTTGGCAGTTGCTCTCTTTGTGAACCATTGGTCTCATCGAACCGCACATCCACTGTTTCAACCACTTTGTAATGAAAGAGATTGAAGACTCTGTAGGAGTGCGAATCCTTTCCATATCCAAGCATAAAACCCTCATGTGCTTTTGGTGCAAACTTTGAGGTGTGATGTGGGTCCTTGATCCAGCACCTTGCGCCAAATACTCTGAAGTAACTGACATTTGGCTTCTTGCCAGTAAGGAGCTCATAAGATGTCTTGTTCAGAAGCTTGTGTAGATAAACACGATTGATTGTATGGCATGCAGTATTAATGGCTTCAGGCCAGAATTTTCTTGGGGTCTTGTATTCATCTAGCATCGTTCTGGCCATCTCAATGAGTGTTCTGTTCTTGCGTTCGACGATGCCATTCTGCTGTGGCGTGTACGGGGCTGAGAATTCATGTGTGATGCCCAAGGTATCAAGATATGTATCAAGGCCAGTGTTCTTGAATTCAGTGCCATTGTCACTTCTGATGTGCTTTATCTTGGCGCCATAATTGTTCATAGCTCGATTGGCGAAGCGTCTGAAGACATCCTGCACTTCAGTCTTGTAAAGGATTATGTGCACCCAAGTGTATCTAGAGTAATCATCAACAATAACGAAGCCATAGAGGCATGCAGTAGTAGTAAGAGTTGAGTAATGAGTGGGACCGAAAAGATCCATGTGAAGCAGTTCGAAGGGTCGAGTAGTGGTCATGATTGTCTTCGAAGGATGTTTGGCCCTCATCATCTTCCCTGCTTCACAGGCACCGCATAAGTGGTCTTTCTTGAACTTGACGCCCTCGATGCCTATGACATGCTTATTCTTCGCAAGGGTGTGGAGGTTCCTCATGCTAGCATGCCCAAGCCTCCGATGCCAGAGCCAGCATTCTGAAGCTTTTGCTAGAAGACATACAACAAGCTGTGGTCCTGCTGAGAAATCTACTACGTACAGATCATCTTTTCGATACCCTTCAAACACTAGAGACTTGTCAGATTCCATTAGTACAAGGCAACGATATTTTCCAAACATTACGATGATGTTCAAATCGCAAAGCATTGAGACAGACATTAAGTTGAAGCCAAGGGATTCAACAAACATGACTTTGTCCATGTGTTGATCCCTTGAGATTGCAACTCTACCTAGACCCAATACCTTACTTTTACGAGTGTCAGCAAATGTGATGTGATTTGTACACCCACTATCAATAATCCATTCTGAAGACGCTGGTGTCGTACCCTACAGTGCAGTTAGGGGGATAGGCTTCACCAAGAGCATTGTGAAGCAAAAACATTTGACGAACCAATGGGTTATGAAATCTTAGATCCAGATTAGGACTAATAGGGAGAGTAGCAAGCGATTCAGGAACGAAGTACATAGTAAGACCATTCGGGCATTTGATCTTGCGCCCTACAAGATGTTTAAGGTCCCCAGCAATGGCGTCAGACAATTTTGGTTTTCTGCTGGAGACCTTTCCCTGCAAAAGAGAGTTAAGCTTTCTTAGCCACCCATCTTCAAGGGTGGCTGAGAAGCAATAAGTCTAAGTGCAGCATCTGAGAATTTTGGCTTTGGAGCCCTATCAAACAGTCTTGCAGGTGGACAATAGTACTCATAAGAATAAGCAGAATAGTTCTTGGTCTTATGAACATGGCGGTTTGATGAACCGCTCTCATATTCATATGCTTGAGTATGGTTTCGTTGCAAAACATTTGCGTTAGTGCGACTCAGGTGAGTCCTCTGTCTGTATGAAGCCTTTGGACCGCATGAAGCCTTTGGTCTGAGGTTTGTCTTCTTCACGTGAGGTGTCATGATGACATTCATAGGAAGATTCTCCAGACACCTTTTCGGAACCCAAATCTTCTTCATAGGCGGTCCATTCCTGCAGTTAGTACCAATGTACCTGGCAAACACTTCACCATTCTGATTCTTAAACAATATATAGTTTGCATCAAAGGATTCATCAATGATAATGGGGTTAGCACAGGTGAAGCCAGATAGATTGGATGGGTCTGCTGAAGGTTCCTTTGCAGAAACCCACATGGTTTTGGGGTACTGCTCAGGTTTCTAGTAAGAGCCATCAGCATTCATTTTCCTTACGAACCCAACACCCTCTTTCCTCGGGTTTCGATTCAGAATCTGCTTTTTGAGGACATCACATAGTGTCTGATGCCCTTTAAGACTTTTGTACATCCCTGTTTCAAGCAATGTCTTCAACCTAGCATTCTCATCAGCAATAGCAGTGGTATCCTCAGCAGAGGGGTTAGTTACCACATCAATAGTTGAAGATATTGCAACAGTAGTAGCAGTAGAACATTCAGCAATAGAAGTAGTATTGTCACGCTCAATGCATTTAAGACATGGTGGTTCAAATCCTTCCTGAGCGGGACTGATCTGTTTGGAGTGAAGTGACTCGTTTTCCTTTTGAAGATCTTCATGAACCACTCTCAATTTCTCAAGATCTTGCTTCCTTTGAAGATAATCATGGGAAAGCTTTTCATGAGTTGTTGAGAGAGTTTCATGATGACTTTCAAGTTCCTGATACTTAACGTGAAGATTTTTTATGTCTTCAATTAAGGATTCAGATCGAGTCATTTCAGCACCTAACAGATCATCGCTTCTGTCTAACAGTTTTTGAATATGTTCCATAGCTTTCTGCTGTTCAATTGCAGTTTTAGCAAGTGTTTTGTAGCTGAGTTTTGAATCACAATCAGAGTCATCGTCACTAGATGTTTGATAGTGAGTAGTGCGTGTGTTTACCTTGGCACCACGAGCCATGAAGCAGTAGGTAGAAGCAGAGTAGTCCTTGTCATTTGCATCGGTGTCGGTGACGAGGTCATTGTCTTTAGTATTGAAGATGGACTTGGCAACGTATGCTGTAGCCAGACTTGCGACGCCTGAATCGGACTCCTCCTCAGACTCCACCTCCGCCTCCTCAGAAGCGGACTCCTCCTCCGAGTCCATTTCCTTACCAACAAACGCACATGCCTTGCCAGATGAGCTCTTCTTGTGTGATGAAGACTTTGAGGAAGACTTGGACGAAGACTTTGAGTATTTCTTCTTCTTCTTGTCGTCAGAGTCATATTCCTTGCTCTTCTTCTTCTTTTTGTTCTCATTGTCCCACTGTGGACACTCAAAGATGAACTGGCCAGGTTTCTTGCACTTGTGACATGTTTTCTTCTTGTAGTCGTGAGCAGAAGCTTGATCATTCCTTAAGCTTGATCGGGAAGACTTTCTAAAGCCTTTCTTCTTGGTGAATTTTTGGAACTTCTTCACAAGCATAGCAAGTTCTCTTCCAATGTCTTCAGGATCATCAGAACTGCTGTCAGATTCTTCTTCAGATGAGGAGACAGCTTTTGCCTTCAAGGCACGAGTTCGCCCATAGTTTGGACCATAGATATCTCTTTTCTCAGAAAGCTGAAACTCATGTGTGTTGAGCCTCTCAAGTATGTCAGATGGATCGAGTGTCTTGAAATCAGGACGTTCTTGAATCATCAGGGCTAGGATGTCAAACGAACTATCAAGTGATCTCAGTAGTGTCTTGACGACTTCATGTTTGGTGATCTCAGTAGCGCCGAGGGCTTGAAGCTCATTTGTGATGTCAGTGAGTCGATCAAAAGTGTGCTGGACATTCTCATTGTCATTTCGCTTGAAGCGGTTGAAGAGGTTGCGAAGGACACTTATTCTCTGATCTCTCTGGGTTGAGATGCCTTCATTGACCTTGGAGAGCCAGTCCCAGACCAGCTTAGATGTCTTCAAAGCACTCACACGGCCATACTGTCCTTTGGTCAGGTGACCACAGATGATATTCTTGGCAGTAGAGTCCAGTTGAACAAATTTCTTGACGTCAGCAGTAGTGACACCTTCTCCAGCCTTGGGAATGCCGTTTTCGACGACATGCCATAGGTCGACATCAATGGCTTCAAGATGCATGCGCATCTTATTCTTCCAGTAGGGATATTCAGTTCCATCGAAGACGGGGCACGCAGCGGAGACTTTAATTATCCCTGCAGTCGACATAGCTAAAACTCCAGGTGGTTAAACCGAATCACATAGAACAAGGGAGCACCTTGCTCTGATACCAATTGAAAGTGCATTATATCGACTAGAGGGGGGGGTGAATAGGCGACTTTTATGAAAGTCTTCAAAACGTGGAAGTTATGAAGGCAAACGATAGAAATAAACCTATTACCATGCAGCGGAAGGTAGACTACACTAGGCAAGCCATAGTCAAGTGTTCAATGAAGTGAAAGCACAATGACTTTATAGCAACAATGTAGTAAGGATCAGGTAGCAAGATATTATGAAGCCATACAGAGCATGCAGTCACTCAGTGAAGACAAAAGATAGTGCAAATATACAATGACTTCACAAGGAGCAACAGTAAGTAAAGGGAAGGGAAGATGAAACCAGTGACTCGTTGAAGACAATGATTTGTTGGACCAGTTCTAGTTGCTGTGACAACTGTACGTCTGGTTGGGGCGGCTAGGTATTTAAACCTTAGGACACACAGTCCTGGACACACAGTCCTGAACACGCAGCTCAGGACACCCAGTCCTCACCGTATTCCCCTTGAGCTAAGGTCACACAGACCTCGCCCAATCACTCTGGTAAGTCTTCAAGGTAGACTCCCAAACCTTCACATACTTCGTTCACCGGCAATCCACAATGTCTCTTGGATGCTCAGAACGCGACGCCTAACCGGCTGGAGGATGCATAGTCCTCAAGTGTAATAAGTCTTCAGATCACACAGACAAGAAGACTTAAGTGATGCCCAATTCTCTCTGGCTCTAGGTGGTTAGGGCTTTATCCTCGCAAGGAATTCTCTCTCAAAGGCTTCGAGGTGGGTTTCTCTCAAACGAAAAAAGCCGTACTCTCAATCTGAGCAGCCAACCGTTTATGGTTGTGGGGGGTGGGCTATTTATAGCCACTTGGCAACCCGACCTGATTTGTCCGAAATGACCCTGGGTCACTAAGGAACCGACACGTGTTCCAACGGTCAGATTTCAAACTCACACGACAACTTTACTTGGGCTACAAGCAAAGCTGACTTGTCCGACTCTGGACAAGATTCGCTCTCATAGTCTTCACTCGAAGACATAGGTTTATGGTTAGGCATCACTTCAGTCAGTCTGACTAGTTCTCTTGGACCCCACTTAACAGTACGGTGGTTCCTATGACTCAACACAAAAGAAAAAGAACTACGAAAGATCTAAGTCTTTGAGCTCCATAGGCTTCATGTGCTGTCTTCTCTTGTCATAGTCTTCAATGTGAATATCTTCATATACCACCTTTGACTTCAATGTCTTCATACATTTTTAGGGGTCATCTCTGGTAGGAAAACCGAATCAATGAGGGACTTCTACCTGTGTTATCCTGCAATTCTCACAAACACATTAGTCCCTCAACTATGTTTGTCGTCAATACTCCAAAACCAACTAGGGGTGGCACTAGATGCACTTACAGCAGGCCGCAGAATTGTATTCAAAACAGGTATACTGCTCGTAACAGAGACCACCTGGGAGTTCCATAATGCGGCATGGCTTGTCTTCCTCCCTGGATCTTGCATCGTTTGTGCGGCAGTCGAATTGCCGAACAGGTCGTCCGAAGTATGGAGTCCTGAAAGTAAGAAAAAATTAAAAAAAGAATCCGGCAGCCCCTAGTACATTTTAAGCCGTATTTTGGGCGTGTCGTTATTGTGCCCCTTCCCCTGTGCCCATGGTATTTCAAGGGCGTAGTTATGTACGTGAGGCACTGGTTTCGCTATGTCGCGAGAGCTGGGGTTGGGGCCGCATTGCTACGCTTGCTCAGAGCGTGCCAGGCGGTCGTGCTGTGGGTTACTCCGGGCGCGCTTGGCAGTGTCTGGCTTTTTAACGGTCGGACTGGAAAATTGCCTAAGAAGGCTACTTTGTACTTCCGCTGCGAGAGCCGCCGTGTGCTCCTCCGTACGGAGGGAGCGTTCGGTGTTTCCGTTGACCGCGATTACTCCTCGAGGGCCTGGCATCTTGAGCTTGAGATATGCGTAGTGCGGCACCGCATTGAACTTTGCGAATGCGGTTCGTCCGAGCAGGGCGTGATAGCCACTGCGAAACGGGACTATATCGAAGATTAACTCTTCGCTTCGGAAATTGTCCCGGGATCCGAAGACCAAGTCAAGTGTTACTGAGCCTGTACAGTTGGCTTCTACACCTGGTATAACGCCTTTAAAGGTCGTTTTTGTGGGCTTAATCCTTGAGGGATCTATGCCCATTTTCCGCACTGTATCCTGGTAAAGCAGGTTCAGGCTACTGCCGCCGTCGATGAGGACTCTTGTGAGATGAAATCCGTCGATGATTGGGTCAAGAACCAATGCGGCGAAGCCGCCATGACGGATGCTAGTGGGATGGTCCCTTCGATCAAAAGTGATCGGGCAGGAGGACCATGGGTTGAACTTTGGGGCGACTGGCTCCAACGCGTATACGTCACGTAGCGCACGCTTCCGCTCCCTCTTGGGAATGTGGGTTGCGTATATCATGTTCACCGTCCGCACTTGTGGGGGAAACCCCTTCTGTCCATTGTTGTTCGGCAGCCTGGGCTCCTCCTCGTCATTGTTGTTCAGCCCCTTGTCTTTGTTTTCAGCTCTTAACTTGTCTGCCTGCTTGAACACCCAACAATCCCTGTTGGTGTGATTGGCTGGCCTTTCGGGGGTGCCATGTATCTGGCACAAGCGGTCGAGTGTTCGGTCCAAACTGGGCGGGCCCTGAGTATTCTTTTTGAATGGCTTTTTCTGCTGACGGATTTATAGCCTCTGAATCCGGCATTGACTGCCGTGTCTTCATTGTTGTCGCTGCTAACGCGGCATTTTTGCTTATTCCGACGTGTCCTGCCACTTTTGTCCTTGGTATCCGAATTACCAGGGTTCTTTGATAAGTTGTTACTGCGAGCTAGCCAGCTGTCTTCTCCCGCGCAAAAGCGGGTCATGAGTGTCGTGAGGGCTGCCATAGATTTCGGCTTTTCCTGTCCCAGGTGCTAGGCAAGCCACTCGCCGCGGATGTTATGCTTGAAGGCTGCTAGAGCCTCTGCGTCCGGACAGTCGACTATCTGTTTTTTCTTTGTTAGGAACCGTGTCCAGAATTGCCTGGCCGATTCCTCTGGCTGCTGAGTTATGTGGCTTAAGTCGTCGGCATCAGGTGGTCGCACGTAAGTGTCCCGGAAGTTGTCGAGGAATGCGGTTTCCAGGTCCCCCCAAGAACCGATTGAGTCTGCTGGCAAGCTGTTAAGCCAATGCCGGGCCGGTCCTTTAAGTTTGAGCGGGAGGTATTTGATGGCGTGTAGATCATCGCCGCGTGCCATGTGGATGTGAAGGAGATAATCCTCGACCCATACCGCCGGATCTGTTGTGCCATCGTATGATTCGATGTTTACGGGTTTGAAACCCTCTGGGATTTTATGATCCATTACTTCATCCGTGAAGCATAGCAGGTGTGTGGCGCCTCTGTACTGGGCTATATCACGACGCAGCTCGGAAGAGCTATGTCTGTTGTGTTCGGCCCGGCCGGATTTGTTGTATCCAGAGTGAAGATCATCGTCACGTGCCATAGAGAGCTTGCGCGATCCGTAGATCGATCTTGTTTGTCTTGCCTTATCCTCCAGGATGTCTTGCAGGTCTGGCGCATTTTCCCGTGCCTTAGTTGAGCGGCGTCGGGGCATGGCTTGGGTGGAGGGCTGAGAGGCCTCTTTGTCGCGGCCGCGAGGTGGCCGGTCTGCCATGTCGTGCGCTAGTGATGTAGGTGCTTCCTCCTCTAATCGGGGTAGCGGCCTGCGCTTTGGGTAACTCTTGGAGGGGCGTTCGAGTTCATACTCTTCGTCCGCAAGGACTTCAGTCCATCTGTCAGCTAGCAAATCTTGGTCAGCTCTAAACTGTTGCTGCTTTTTCTTAAGGCTGCTTGTCGTGGCTAAAAGCATGCATTCGACACGCTCTTGTTTGGCGGGGTCTGATGGTACAACGAATTCGTCGTCAACGAGGCTTGCCTCGTCTTCGGAGGGAGGCATATAGTTATCGTCCTCGACCTCTCGGTCTGCCGCTCTCTCATGAGGGCTGGCTTCTCCATCTTCCTGTGCCGAATCTTGCTGGGGTGGGTGTTCTTCGGCGCTATCCGGGGTAGTATTATCTCCCGTGCTGGAATCACCATTTTTGCTTTGGCGGGATTTAGAGCGGCGCCGCTGACGTCGGCGCTTTGGCTGTTTCTTGGAGGTGTCATCCCCCGCTGTTCCATCGCCATCTCCATCTTTTGGAGTATCCATCATATATATGTCATATGATGAGGTGGCCTTCCAGCGCCCTACAGGTGCTGGTTCCTGTTCGTCTCCTACATCGTCGTCCATACCGTTGATGTCTTCGGAGCCGAAGTCAAGCATGTCGGTTAAATCGTCGATAGTGGCTACAAAGTGGGTGGTGGGTGGGCTTTGAACTTCTTCATCGTCCGTATCCCATCCTCGCTGACCGTAATCCGGCCAGGGCTCTCTTGATAAAGAGAGAGACTTGAGAGAATTCAGGATGTCGCCAAAAGGTGAGTGCTGAAAGATGTCCGCGACGGTTAACTCCATTATCGGCGCCCAATCGGATTCGATTGGCAGGGGCGCGGGGGGTTCGGAGTCCGGGGAGGAGTCTGGATCCTCGGAGTCACGGGTCATGCAGAGTGTAGGGCTGGCGCTCGGCTCGATCGCCTTTGAGATCGCAACCCCCGAGGTGACGTCCAACCGCTCATCCTCGATTGGCGCAATAGGCTCCAAGTTAGGGGTCGGAACCGGTGTGTGTGCGGCCTCCAGGACACTGTCCGGAGGCACAACTAGATCATGCCCCTCGAGACAGTGTGGTGCGCTTGGTTGTGGCTCGAATCCGTCGAAGATCAAGTCTCCGCGGATGTCAGCCATATAGTGTAAGCTTCCAAACCTAACTTGATGGCCAGGGGCGTAGCTTTCGATCTGCTCCAGGTGGCCAAGCGAATTGGCCCGCAGTGCGAAGCCGCCAAAGATGAAGATCTGTCCGGGGAGAAAAGTCTAACCCTGGACCTCATCGTTGTTGATGATCAAGGGAGCCATCGGGCCTAAAGGCGACGACACAGAGGAAGTCTCAATGAAAGCACCAATGTTAGTGTCAAAACCGGCGGATCTTGGGTAGTGGGTCCCGAACTATGCATCAAGGCCGGATGGTAACAGGAGACAAGGGACACGATGTTTTTACCCAGGTTCGGGCCCTCTCGATGGAGGTAATACCCTACTCCTGCTTGATTACTATTGATGATATGGGTAGTACAAGAGTAGATCTACCACGAGATCAAGGAGGCTAAACCCTAGAAGCTAGCCTATGGTATGATTGTTGTATATGGAGTTGATGTCCTACGGACTACAACCCTCCGGTTTATATAGAGACCGGATAGGGTTAGGGTTACACAGAGTCGGTTACAATGGTAGGAGATCTTGAATATCCGCATCGCCAAGCTTGCCTTCCACGCCAAGGAAAGTCCCATCCGGACACGGGACGAAGTCTTCAATCTTGTATCTTCATAGTCCTGGAGTCCGGCTAAAGGTATAGTCCGGCTACCCGAACACCCCCTAATCCAGGACTCCCTCAAACGGCCCGATTAAGGAGATAACGCCTAGGTCCACCTGTGGAGCAGCGGACCGATAATGGTGTCCGAGCGGGGTAGGCAGGTGACGGTGAAAAGTACGCCAGAATCTACCCGAGGACGACCATTGATGAGGACAATCGTACGGTTAGCAAACTTAAATCGCTATCGGGGCCATAGGTAGCTCAGTCTTACTGTTTAGTAATAGAGCAACCCTAAAATCTAGGGGAGTTGTCCCATCAGTCCCATCCCGCCGCCGCCACCCGGTCTCGGATCCACCTCCGGATCTCCTTCTCCTCATTTTCCTCCACCTACCAACCAGCTCTCTCCACTGCTACTCATCGATCCAGCTGCCTGCGCCCTCGATCCAAAATTCCTTCGGCCTCCAACCTGCAGTACTTCTGCTTGATCCAGATGTGATCGAGGCCATGCCCCTTGTCCCCGCGCCCCTGTTTTGCTCGATTCAAGAGGAGAGAAGCTCCTCCCGAAGCTTTTTCTTCGCCATCGCCGTTCGGCATCGTCGGGAACTGAACTGCCATGACCGTCGCCCTTGCTTTCCCTCGCCCGGAAGCCGCTACAGCCTCCTCGATCCGGATCCACCCCGGCGCCACCGAACCACTCCCGCCTCCAGCTTGGCGATCGCCAAACCGAGAGTCCTGCCCCAACGCCATGGCCAGGAGTCGCCGACCCAAGACCCCAGGGCTCCCCGGCAGCTGCGCGTCTGGCGTCCAAGCCACCGTATTCTTCTAGCGGCTCTTTGCAGGAGTCGCCAAGCCACCGCCCTGGAGTTTCTCCACCGCCGACTCCCTCCGTCTCTGGTTCCGCCCGGCTCCGCTGCCTCGCCATGGCGGACCTCTACAGCAGGTCCCGTCGACGAGCCCATGCTCCTTTCCTCCCCTCCCGCTTGCCTTTCTCTGACCCTGCCACGACGCCCTCTGCAGGTAGACATCGCCGCCTTGGATTCGCGCCAAGCTCTGCCGTCCCCGCGCTCCTGCTGTCTTGCCAGTTCCGGCAGGTCCTCATCGCTGCGACGCGCCCTCTGCATCGCGCTGCCGCTCCCCTGCTTTACTTGCTTGAGTCGTTGCTGCTTTGCTTCCTGACGAGTAGAGGAGCTCGCTTGCCCGCTCGATCATCAGTGCGTGGCCGCCCGGATGGGCCACATCGCAGCC
>NC_041382.1:528284386-528297663 GCF_002162155.2 Triticum dicoccoides
CCAGTTCCGTGCGTTTTGCCAGCCCATGTGAGCATCCCCTCTAGCCCTTCTGCTCTGTTGGGCCAGCCCCCAGTTTCGGCCCATATCAATTTTTTTCCTGCGTGCGAATTTATCTTTTATTCCAGAGTTTACAGATTTGCAGAAAACCCCCTTAGCATCATGCATATCATAACTCACCAACCGTGCATCGGATCTAAATAAATTATATATGTAACTTGACTAGAATTTCATCTAGTTTCATATTATCCAACTTTCATGCATGTTTGAAATGTTTAAAATGTTGTTTGGTTAAATTTGCTCCTATGCCATGCTAAAATGCTTTAATTCATAACTAATTAACAGTAGCTCGGATTTAAATAATCTTTATATGTAAATGGGGTAGAAAAATGCATAGTTTAACATGGTGGAATCTCTTTGCATGTTTAATAACTCTAAAATTGTGTTTAGGGCAGAACAGTACCAAATCTATAAAATGCTCATGAGGATTTCTCCGGAATTGTTGTTCGTTGTTCCGACCTCATTTAAACTTGCCTAGATAGGTAGTTTTCTTTTGCCTCACCTCTTGCCATGTTTAACAACATTTAAATTTGTTGAGTACCTAACCAAGAGTGAACTAAATAATTGATGTGGTGTTCCGTCAATATGCAACTCGTTGCATATTGAGCTCCACTTAATTTGTAGGATTGTTTTGTGCATTTTGCCATGCCATGTTTCATTAAACCAGACATGCATCATACTTGGTTGTGCATCATGCCATGTTTATGTGGTGGTTGTTTACTATGTTCTTTGCTTTCTTTCTGGTGTACTTCTCGGTAATCCGGTAACATTGCGTTTGTGAGGATCCGTTCGACTACGTCCGTTTGTCTTCTTCATGGACTTGTTCTTCTTCCTTGCGGGATTTCAGGCAAGATGACCATACCCTCGAAATCACTTCTATCTTTGCTTGCTAGTTGCTCGCTCTTTTGCTATGCCTATGCTATGATACCTACCACTTGCTTATCATGCCTCCCATATTGTTAAGCCAAGCCTCTAACCCACCTCGTCCTAGCAAACCGTTGTTTGGCTATGTTACCGCTTTGCTCAGCCCCTTTTATAGCGTTGTTAGTTGCAGGTGAAGATTGGAGCTTGTTCCATGTTTGGAACATGGTTATTTTGTTGGGGTATCACAATATCTCTTATTTATATTAATGCATCTATATACTTGGTAAAGGGTGGAAGGCTCGGCCTTGTGCCTGGTGTTTTGTTCCACTCTTGCCGCCCTAGTTTCGTCATATCGGTGTTATGTTCACGGATTTTGCGTCCCTTACACGGTTGGGTTATAATGGGAACCCCTTGACAGTTCGCTTTGAATAAAACTCCTCCAGCAAGGCCCAACCTTGGTTTTACCATTCGCCACCTAGCCTTTTTCCCTTGGGAGTCGCACATCCCGAGGGTCATCTTTATTTTAACCCCCCCGGGCCAGTGCTTGTCTAAGTGTTGGTCCAAACTAGAGCCCCTTGCAGCGCCACCTCGGGGAAACTCGAGGGCTGGTTTTAGTTGTACGGATTGCTTATCCGGTGCGCCCTGAGAATGAGATATGTGCAGCTCCTATCAGGATGTCGGCACATCGGGTGGTCTTGCTGGATTTGTTTTACCATTGTCGAGGATGTCTTGTAACAGGGATGCCGAGTCTGATCGGATTGTCTTGGGAGAAGGAATATCCTTCGTTGACCGTGATAGCTTGTGATGGGCTAAGTTGGGACACCCCTGAAGGGTTTTGAACTTTCGAAAGTCGTGCCCGCGGTTATGGGCAGATGGGAATTTGTTAATGTCCGGTTGTAGAAAACCTAAAGTTGATCTTAATTAAAATGCATCAACCGCGTGTGTAACCGTGATGGTCTCTTCTCGGCGGAGTCCGGGAAGTGAACACGGTGTTGGAGTTATGCTTGACGTAGGTTGTTCTAGGATCACTTCTTGATCTTAGTTTCTCGACCGTGCTTTTGCCTTATCTTCTCGCTCTCTTTTGCGTATGTTAGCCACCATATATGCTAGTCGCTTGCTGCAGCTCCACCTCATACCTTTTACCCTTCCCATAAGCTTAAATAGTCTTGATCGCGAGGGTGTGAGATTGCTGAGTCCCCGTGACTCACAGATACTTCCAAAACCAGCTTGCAGGTGCCGATGATACCGTGCAAGTGATGCAACCAAGCTCAAGGAGGAGCTCGTTGAAGATCGTGTTCGTTGTCTTGTTCCGTTTCCAGTTGATCAGTAGTGGAGCCCAGTTGGGACGATCGGGGATCTGTGTAGCATTTGGGGTAGTCTTCTTTTATTTTGGTTCCGTAGTCAGACCTTGATTGTATCTGGTTGATGTAATGCTTTATCCATGTATTGTTTGAAGTGGCGATTGTAAGCCAACTATGTATCTCTTTCCCTTATGTATTACATGGGTTGTGTGAAGATTACCTCATGTAGCGACCCGAACTCAAACAGTCAAGCCTCTGTTTATCCGTGCCATCCCTGGATAGGTATACTGGCACACACAATACATCAATGTATATATCAAAGTGCAATCACATGTATAAATAACGTAAAACTGATATATACCTCATAAGTCTCAGCGGAAACAAACATAAGGGTGTGGAGTCCATCAACGCCAACGACAAGTTGAGTGTAGACCGTAACCCTACAACGTAACTCTTACTCGTCGTAGAAAAATCCCTGCAACATAAGACGTTGCAGCCCTGTAGGTCAGTACATTGAATGTACTGGCAAGTCACATCATAAGAATAATGAACCTATTTGTACATGCAATTTGGCTGGTGGAAAGCTCTAAGTTTAGTTTTTGCATAAAGCTAGTTTTTTTTCCTAGAATAAAAGATATTATTCTACCACTACAGTATAGCATAGGATGAGTTGGCAAACCCAACTCAATCCATTCCCAAAGTTTCATTTAAAACCCAACTGTTTAATTGAGAGTGATGAGATCTCCCAGCATTTCCACTACTAGATGCTCAAGTTGTCCATAACCGGGGACACGGCTAATCGATTAGGTTTTTACACTCTGCAAAGGTTTGCGCACTTTTCCCCACAAGACTCGATCGCCTCCCTTGAATTTCTCGCACTGCCTGGCGTTTGAGAACTGGATGACCGAGACATAGTCTTTTGAAAAAGTTCCCCCTTACCCACGGATAGGCCGGTACACCTACATCATTCTACATCTGCTAGCCCATCCCGGAAGGGGTCACACTAACTACTCAACTAAGCCAGAGCCCATATTGGCTTGTGGCTGCACACGTAAGCTTCTAGACATGGGAATACGATTGATCTCTTTGAGCCTGGGTGGCCGACCACTAGTGGTGCACCACCATGGATTAACCATGCATGCTCCCACCGTACTTCGCCACCATTCAAACCAAAATATCGCCCAGGTAATTCATTAATTTATCCTGGTTCTACTTACTACTTTGTCACTCATCTCTCACAATGAACACTTCCCAATCCACGTCTACATTGGCGAGGCAAAATCAAACTTACGCGGGGGTGACAAGGTATATGGTTCAAACCTACCTCAATGAACTACTAGGTAACGGCATAGCCATCTGGCAACAATAAATCCTACCATGCAATCCTACCACAAAAGGACTAAGTGCATAATATAAACATAGGTAATTGGAAGAATGGTCAAATGTGAACTTGCCTGGTAATAGTTGATGAAGATTATATCGCTCTCAGAAATTTACTTAATAGAGCTATTCGTCACTCTCCGATGAAAATCTATAAGGTCAAACATTGCACTCACATAAGCAATCATTTCAGAGAACCAAGAAGAACATGCAAAGCAAAAGACTCGAAAAATCCAAAGGAACACACAACACACTTAACTATCGAAAGTAAATACTAAGTGCAAAACAACATAGGGCATGGGTGCCAAAAATTGTGACGTGGACCACAGTGCCTACTAGGCATATGAGGAAAACTACTATGGACAGATCCTAATGTGTGAAAAAATATCGTGAGATAGGTCCAAGTGATAGGGTTTGGCAACGGTGACACGGTGCAAAAAGAATCACATCAATTGGAGCTACGGTTTAGGAGATATGGTCAATTGAAGTTTGAATTCAAATCTGAATAAAGTTCAAATTTGAATTTGGCCAAAAGTTTCCAAAGTTGGTTTTCTGGATAAAGCTATTCGAGAAGAACATTTTGCCGCTGGTTTCGTCGAATTTGGAGTTACGGTTAAAAAGATATGACCATTTGAAGTTTAGGGGCTAAACTGAAATTTACAGGGACCTAACCGTGAAAGAAATAACTATGAACAGTCCCTGGACACGTGGCGGCTTGCGGGTGGCTGAGCAGCATTCGCTATGGAAACCTATACGGCGAACAGTCACTATATAAGTAAAACAGCGGCGTCGGCTAATTAGAACAAAAACCCGATCGGTTTTTTTAATAAAACCCGCGGTTTAAGGAAACCTCAGTTAACCGATCTAATTCAAATATAAAAAAACCTAAACTAAGCGAACGGGGCAATGGCTCACGGTGGCGACGATGACGAACAGGGACGGCGACGTTGGCGTTGGCCGTTGATGGGGCGGCGACTCCGGCGCTCCTCGGCGACGGGGAAGGAGTCAGGGAGGTCGGGCGCGGCGTGGGGAGTCCGGTGGTGGAGGCGGGTGTCCTCGAGGGCATCGGGGTGGTGCTGCGCGGGGACGATGGCTCCGTGCTCTGGCGAGGACGCAGGTTGTCGAGGCGGCGGTTCCGGCGATACCTAGGCGGCGAAAACATGTGAACTGGATGCACACGTACTCGGGCAGTATCTTGGTGAAGAATAACGTGGTCGAGGCGGCCTTATGGATGACGGCAAACTCCGGCAATGGAGCTTCGGCCGGCGAGATCCACACGGCGATGGCAAGTGCTGCGAGGGGCGAGGGGGTGTGCGAGTTGACTGAATGGAGAGAGGAGGTCTTGGGGATTTTATAGGCGCGGTCAGGAGCTCGGGGAGCGAGGGATAAGGATTATCTCCGAGGCGATGGCGCCGGTGGTTGCGGGAGCACAAGCGTGTGCTCTATCCGAGCGGAACGAGCGGAGGTTGGGGGTGACCTAGGGAGCGGGCCCCACTGGCAGCGGCGTGGGAGAGAGCGAGCGAGAGAAGAGGCGGGCGAGCGTGCGGTGGCCTTCGGGCGCTCGGGCTGGGCCGGTCGGGTGGCTCCTGGGCCGAACTGGCCGGCTAGTTCGCCCCTGGGCCGAACACTGTTTCGGTCCAGGAGGTGTGTTTTTTATAAAAAACAAAGGAAAACTGCAGCAGAAGTAAATGAAATAAAAATTTTACATAGTCATATCATATACCAAAATGATCATAAAAATACCAAGAATAAGGTGAACTATTTTCCAAGTTCAAATAAAATCCAAAATAAATCATAAAAGTCAAACAATGCTACTGTTGCATTTAAAATCAATAAAAATCATTTTTAAAATAGCCAAATGATTTCAAAGTTATTTTCTCCTAATTTTCTATTAAAGGGAATCATTTTACCCTTATTTCCATTTATTTATTTATTTAGGAGAAAAATAATTTGAATATAAAACTAAATAACTCCCAAGAGGATTTGAATTTGGAATTTCAAACAACTTCGAATGGAAAATGAGTTCCAAATAACTTCAAAGTGACTTCCAAATTATTTATTTGAAACTCCCAACTCTCCTTCTTCAATTTTGAAGAAGTCATTTTATCTTCCCTCGTGAACTCATTGAGTTGCTTAAAGTTTCTAAGTTTGAAATATTTCAAATGGAATTCAAATCATTTTCAAACCCCTTTTCATTTCTTTAAATGGAAGAAGTCATATTATCTTCACTCTAGGATCTTGTGATGAAATGAATTTGAATTCTTCGAGATCAAAATGCAAGATGAAAGTTTTGGGAAAGTCCTTTTATTCCCTCTCATTCAACTTTCAAAAAGTTTCAATTTCCACTCAGTTTCACACAATCAACCACACAAAAATCAAACAAACAATCACAATTATTTATTTAATATAACATTCCAAAATTTAGAATTTTGGGATGTTACAAACTACCACCCTTAAAATGAATCTCGTCCTCGAGATTCGGAGAGGCTAGAAAGAAGGTTAGGTTTGAGGGGGTCTCCTTGAAAATCCATTCATCATCACAAGGTCTGGGGTGCTACCACCCTTAGAATCATGGTCATGGTTCCTACAAAACTCATGTACTCCGTCCTTTGCATTGACGGTGCTGGTCTTCTCATATTCTCCGAGATAACTCCTTCACTTTTGCTCCTCCGGTAAGGGCATGGCCTTTTCCTCAAAATCTTGGGTCCTTGCATCAAATAAGGTCCTTCCGAGTCTGGGTCTTCTTAGCTGTCAGGCTGTCGCCAATGCTAGACAACTATCGAAATCTCATGGTGGTCAACAAATTCTGGTTCCTCCTGCAGGAAATGGGTCTGGGTTGAATCTCACCATAGAACCTATGATTGGCAACGATTGCTTGTAAAGGGTTCCATCGTCCTACCATTCTATGGTTCTATGGCTTATCGCATCGACACTCTTCAAAGGATTTCAAGTCTCTCTGATTTTCCCATCAACATATGATAGCTCATGATAGAAGTCTTCGGTATGGGGGCCAATCCATCCCGTACTTGAATCATTACCACATACGCAGATGGTGAATCACGTATTCTAACACTTGGGCATCCTCACAAGAATTGCAGAACTTCTCTTCTCCATGATCTGGGTTCGGATAAATCCATTTGTTCTGCAAGCCAAACAAAATCTCTATCGCTTCTTCACAACTCTCAGGTTTTACGTAACCTCCTATGAAACGTATGATGATGAAATCATAGCTTCTTTCAGAATTATTTTCTTCAACAAGATTGTGCTTGTTTCCTTATCAAATCCTGGGTCCTGTGGGTTATGGCCCACTTCAACACTTGTATATCTTTAACTCATCCTTGGAGTTACTATTGTTCCATATTCCAACATTATATCTCCTTTAAATCCAATAGTACTTCATTCCTTCATATTCTTGGGGTAACCATCATAACTAAAACCAAATGCCAACTCATTTGTCCAAACTCCCCTCTATGTTTTTCTTTTCCATTGTTCAAGTGTTCACACAGACAAGTATCGCTAAAAATGCACTGGTTCATCCATAATTCATATTCTCTTCATATCAAATCCTTTATTATATCCTTAACCACTACTGAAAACTCAAATTTCAAAAGTACTCTATTACAAAAGCTGCCATCCACATAGTTTGGTATGGTCAAGCATTACTTCCATCTTTATCCATTTGCCATTCTTGAAGATGCTTTAGTCCCACTAGAATTGTGCGATGTGATCCTTCAAATCATTGATGTTTTGCTTCATCATGGTGGCCATGAGCTTCATCTCCATCATCTCTGCATGGACCTCTCTCAGGTATTCCTGAGTGTGACGGAGTCTTGCTTCTAGTATTTCTCCAATCTGACGTATGGTTTCCATTGCAGCTTCACGAACAGGCCGAAGAATGTTGCTCGTGGTACTCGAGAAATGAAAAAGTATTGTCCCATAGTCTTTGGGCAAACTCACTTCACACGGTGGAGGTGTACCTCCACATACCAAAGTTCAACTCCCTTCTCCATGAAAGGATAACCCTTGTAAACTGCATCTCCTTCAAGATGAATATGCTTCATCATGTCCTTCAGGATTTTTGGGTAATCCTAATCACTAGTCAGGGTCATGATCGTTTCTGGGACCTTCAGAAAAGACTCGTAAAGGGTTGTCATCTTTAGGTACAAGATAGAAGGGGTACTCAAGATAATGTATATGTTTCCTTGGGTGAAATGTGGTTATGTTTTCTAGGAAAGGTTTGGGGTCAGCTTGTCCATGGGTTCAAGGTTTTAGTCTGGGTGAGATAATGTGAGAGGCACTCACATTCAACAAACAACTCATAACATTTCATATGAGATTCCAAACACCTCAACTTTTATTGCTTTACGAACTATTACAATTTCCAATTCATAACTCAACTCAACATCCCCAACGAAAATACAAGTGTGTTCCAACTTTATTACATGCTTTATTCTAATATCAAGATCTCAACTACTCTGCTCAAGCTCTCCTCGGGTCTGAACATTCTCTAGCGAAATGTCCTACTCCTTTGCAGCATAAACAAATGACTTCAGACAAATCCAGGGGCTTCCTGGTGGTTATCTTGGCTCCTTGGGTTCTTGGCTTCCTTGTTGGGCATTTGCTAGCGTAATGACCTAAATCCTTGCACCTGTAACAAGTGATTTGACTCAGGTCCTTTTCTGTAGAAATTGGGTTGTTCTGGGGATACTTGCTCTTTCTCTCCCTCGACTTCTTCGTTCCGATCATTTCCTCTATCTCTTGTCGATCAAACTCCACTTCTTCCATCGGGACGTTTCCCAGATACTCTTGGTTTTCCTTCGTGCAATACTGTGAAAATGTCCTTCTTCTCCACATGAATAGCAAGCATTGGAGTAAAATGTGTTTAGGCTTTCTCCATCAGGGTCATCAACATCTTCTTTCATCACCAGTTTTCTTAAACTTTCCCCGAGGGCTTCTTTCACTGCTTCCTTCTGCTGCTTGGTAATTTCTTGTACCTTGGGATAAATATGACACTGGGCAGGGTAGTGCGTAGTTCCTTCACACAAGAAACAAGTAACCTTCATGGTTGGACATTCTTCAGCTTGGTGATTTCCTTCACAATGAGGGCATTCATCCTTGTGTTCTTCATGGGTATGTCCTATCTCACCACAAATCTTGCATGCACAAGGTTTCTTCATTTTATTGCCATAGGGCTTCTGAATAAGAAGAGACCTCAGTAGAGTCATCTTGAATTCCTCCCAAGTTTTTGCTCCGTTACATCCTTGTATGGCCTGATGCATTTTCCACCAGGTTGCAGCACTTTTTGTAAAGTACTGAAGTGCGTATTGAACCTCATACTTCCTTGCAACCAAATTGCTCCTGAAGTGATTCTCCATGTTTTGAATCCATAGCTCTGCCTCTAACTAAGTGATCGGTCCAGAGAATACAAGTCCATCTTCATTCATCATCTATTGGGTCCAAGGGTTTTGGGATGAGATAAGAGGGATAGAGAGATACACACAATATAGTTTTGAAAAAAAGTTTTATTTGTGGCTGTCAGGAAAAACATCAAACAATGATAGCTCACAAATCATCGCATCTAACGTGAGTATACAACAAGGGTTTGATCTTCTAAAGGTCATATAAATCTTGGAATTCTTCCGTGTCTTCAAATTCTTCAATTCTTCAGAGGCTTTGAATGTTTTAGCTTCAATTCTTCTAGTGTATAGTGAAGTCTGATATCTTGTCATTCTCGGAGTGGCTTTAGTTCATCCTCCATGTGGTCCAAAGGGAACGGGGTTTTGTCTAACTAAAAAAAGAATATTTGATAAAGCTCAGAAAAGAAGAGAGACAAAGGATCTTTTTGAAAATTAAGTTTTAGAGAAATCCTTTTCTACGGGCTTTCGAGTTTCTAGGGTCACGTCCTACAGTCAACATGTGCTCTGATACCATATCTGTAGCGACCCGACCTCAAACGGTCAAGCCTCTGTGTATCCGTGCCATCCCTGGATCGTTATGCTGGCACACATAGTACAACAATGTATATATCAAAGTGCAATCACATGTATAAATAACGTAAAACTGATATATACCTCATAAGTCTCAGCGGAAACAAACATAAGGGTGTGGAGTCCATCAACGCCAATGGCAAGTTGAGTGTAGACCGTAACCCTACAACGTAACTCTTACTCGTCGTAGAAAAATCCCTGCAACATAAGACGTTGCAGCCCTGTAGGTCAGTACATTGAATGTACTGGCAAGTCACATCATAAGAATAATGAACCTATTTGTACATGCAATTTGGCTGGTGGAAAGCTCTAAGTTTAGTTTTTGCATAAAGCTAGTTTTTTCCTAGAATAAAAGATATTATTCTACCACTACAGTATAGCATAGGATGAGTTGGCAAAACCCAACTCAATCCATTCCCAAAGTTTCATTTAAAACCCAACTGTTTAATTAAGAGTGATGAGATCTCCCAGCATTTCCACTACTAGATGCTCAAGTTGTCCGTAACCAGGGACACGGCTAATCGATTAGGTTTTTACACTCTGCAGAGGTTTGCGCACTTTTCCCCACAAGACTCGATCGCCTCCCTTGAAGTTCTCGCACTGCCTGGCGTTTGAGAACAGGATGACCGAGACATAGTCTTTCGAAAATGTTCCCCCTTACCCATGGATAGGCCGGTACACCTACATCATTCTACATCTACTAGCCCATCCCGGAAGGGGTCACACTAACTACTCAACTAAGCCAGAGCCCATATTGGCTTGTGGCTGTACACGTAAGCTTCTAGACATGGGAATATGATTGATCTCTTTGAGCCTGGGCGGCCGACCACTAGTGGTGCACCACCATGGATTAACCATGCATGCTCCCACCGTACTTCGCCACCATTCAAACAAAAATACCGCCCAGGTAATTCATTAAGTTATCCTGGTTCTACTTACTACTTTGTCACTCATCTCTCACAATGAACACTTCCCAATCCACGTCTACATTGGCGAGGCAAAATCAAACTTACGCGGTGGTGACAAGGTATATGGTTCAAACCTACCTCAATGAACCACTAGGTAACGGCATAGCCATCTGGCAACAATAAATCCTACCATGCAATCCTACCACAAAAGGACTAAGTGCATAATATAAACATAGGTAATTGGAAGAATGGTCAAATGTGAACTTGCCTGGTAATAGTCGATGAAGATTATATCGCTCTCAGAAATTTACTTAATAGAGCTATTCGTCACTCTCCGATGAAAATCTATAAGGTCAAACATTGCACTCACATAAGCAATCATTTCAGAGAACCAAGAAGAACATGCAAAGCAAAAGACTCGAAAAATCCAAAGGAACACACAACACACTTAACTATCGAAAGTAAATACTAAGTGCAAAACAACATAGGGCATGGGTGCCAAAAATTGTGACGTGGACCACAGTGCCTACTAGGCATATGAGTAAAACTACTATGGACAGATCCTAATGTGTGAAAAAATATCGTGAGATAAGTCCAAGTGATAGGGTTTGGCAACAATGACATAGTGCAAAAAGAATCACATCAATTGGAGCTACGGTTTAGGAGATATGGTCAATTGAAGTTTGAATTCAAATCTGAATAAAGTTCAATTTTGAATTTGGCTAAAAGTTTTCAAAGTTGGTTTTCTGGATAAAGCTATTCGAGAAGAACATTTTGCCGCTGGTTTCGTCGAATTTGGAGTTACGGTTAAAAAGATACAACCATTTGAAGTTTAGGGGCTAAACTGAAATTTACAGGGACCTAACTGTGAAAGAAATAACTATGAACAGGCCCTGGCCACGTGGCGGCTTGCGGGTGGCTGAGCAGCGTTCGCTATGGAAGCCTATACGGCGAACAGTCGCTATATAAATAAAACAGCGGCGTCGGCTAATTAGAACAAAAACCCGATCGGGTTTTTTTAATAAAACCCGTGGTTTAAGGAAACCTCGGTTAACCGATCTAATTCAAATATAAAAAAACCTAAACTAAGCAAACGGGGCAGTGGCTCACGGTGGCGACGATGATGAACAGGGACGGCGGTGTTGGCGTTGGCCGTTGATGGGGCGGCGACTCCGGCGCTCCTCGGCAACGGGGAAGGAGTCAGGGAGGTCGGGCGCGGCGTGGGGAGTCCAGTGGTGGAGGCGGGTGTCCTCGAGGACATCGGGGTGGTGCTGCGCGGGGACGACGGCTCCGTGCTCCGGCGAGGACGCAGGTCGTCGGGGCGGCGGTTCCGGCGATACCTAGGCGGCGAAAACATGTCAACCGGATGCACACGTACTCGGGCAGTATCTTGGTGAAGAATAACGTGGTCGAGGCGGCCTTATGGATGACGGCAAACTCCGGCAATGGAGCTTCGGCCAGCGAGATCCACACGGCGATGGCAAGTGCTGCGAGGGGCGAGGGGGTGTGCGAGTTGACTGAATGGAGAGAGGAGGTCTTGGGGATTTTATAGGCGCGGTCAAGAGCTCGGGGAGCGAGGGATAAGGCTTATCTCCGAGGCGATGGCGCCGGTGGTTGCGGGAGCACAAGCGCGTGCTCTATCCGAGCGGAACGAGCGGAGGTTGGGGGTGACCTAGGGAGCGGGCCCCACTGGCAGCGGCGTGGGAGAGAGCGAGCGAGAGAAGAGGCGGGCGAGCGTGCGGTGGCCTTCGGGCGCTCGGGCTGGGCCGGTCGGGTGGCTCCTGGGCCGAACTGGCTGGCTGGTTCGCCCCTGGGCCGAACACTGTTTCGGTCCAGGAGGTGTGTTTTTTATAAAAAAAACAAAGGAAAACTGCAGCAGAAGTAAATTAAATAAAAAATTTACATAGTCATATCATATACCAAAATGATCATAAAAATACCAAGAATAAGGTGAACTATTTTCCAAGTTCAAATAAAATCCAAAATAAATGATAAAAGTCAAACAATGCTACTGTTGCATTTAAAATCAATAAAAATCATTTTTAAAATAGCCAAATGATTTCAAAGTTATTTTCTCCTAATTTTCTATTGAAGGGAATCATTTTACCCTTATTTCCATTTATTTATTTATTTAGGAGAAAAATAATTTGAATATAAAACTAAATAACTCCCAAGAGGATTTGAATTTGGAATTTCAAACAACTTCGAATGGAAAATGAGTTCCAAATAACTTCAAAGTAACTTCCAAATTATTTATTTGAAACTCCCAACTCTCTTTCTTCAATTTTGAAGAAGTCATTTTATCTTCCCTCATGAACTCAGTGAGTTGCTTAAAGTTTCTAAGTTTGAAATATTTCAAATGGAATTCAAATCATTTTCAAACCCCTTTTCATTTCTTTAAATGGAAGAAGTCATATTATCTTCACTCTAGGATCTTGTGATGAAATGAATTTGAATTCTTCGAGATCAAAATGCAAGATGAAAGTTTTGGGAAAGTCCTTTTATTCCCTCTCGTTCAACTTTCAAAAAGTTTCAATTTCCACTCAGTTTCACACAATCAATCACACAAAAATCAAACAACCAATCACAATTATTTGTTTAATATAACATTCCAAAATTTAGAATTTTGGGATGTTACACCTCACTTGCGACATTGCTTTCAATGCGGTTATGCCTCTAAGTCGTGCTTCGACACATGGGATATATAGCCGCATCGAGGGCGTTACAGCTCACCTCTGGCACCGGCGGAGTTAGGGAGAGGGGCACGCAGTGTCGAGGTG
>NC_041382.1:528298335-528335050 GCF_002162155.2 Triticum dicoccoides
GGTCGGGGTCAGGGGCGGCGTCGAGGTCGCTGTCGGGGGCGGGGGCGACGTTGAAGGTGTGCGGAGAGCGACGGGTCACGCGCGGCGGCTGATGACGATGCAGGGCGGCAATAGCGGAGGAGTAGGGATTTGGGGGAAGTGGCCGTGGTGGAAGAACGGACCGCGCAGTTAAGTTAAAAGTAGCAGTAGCGTGTTCTAGGAAGTGCGCTGCTGCTACGGTAGCTATAGCGCGTTTCTTAACAAGCGCTACTGCTATTCCTTCGCATTTTTATTTGCTTTCCATTTAATTTTAATTTTATTTTCATTAGCAGTAGCGCCTTTGTTCGTAAACGCGCTTCTACAAAAAAAGTAGCAGTAGCGCGGTTCCACGTAGATCGCTACTACTATGTGTAGCCTATCGGCTAAGCCATGGGAATTTTAGTAGTAGCGCTTTTGTAGTCGGGCGCGCTACTGCTATAACTGTATCTGTAGCGCGGTTTAAAATACTGCATTGCTGCTAATTAGCACCAGCGTGCGTTTTTATCCCGCGCTACTGCTAATGTTCTGTGTATAAGGTTTTCCCTAGTAGTGAATCAAACAACACAATCACAAGCAGTACTCAAGACAACCATTAAATATTTGGTGGATTTGAAAACAAAGCAAGCTGAGACTGACCAGATTGTTAAGTTCCTGAAGGAAAAAAGGAAATTAAATTCCTACTTGGTAAATCATAGGTGAAATGTTCTTTCCATAGTTGAATAACCTTTGTGTTGTCTGTTCATGTAATCAATCAAACCATTTGTTTTAGAGATCATGTAATAATTGTTTTTTTTGTTTGTAATTTTATTTGAGCACAAGTCTATATTAATTGATAAGACTCGGAGACATTTCATTTGGATTGCTGTGACAGGCCTACAAATATGCCAATCGGGCTGAATGTGCATTCATCAATAGTAGTATAGATGGACCATAAGTGGCACGCATCGGAAAGGGCCAAGATGCTGGCTAAAAAGGGATGCTGTTGTAGCCAAAACAAAGTACAGTGGCCTGGCTTATGTATGTTAGTTGATATTATTGATCCATATACTCTATAAGTGTTTATATGTCTATTAGTTCCGTACATTCTTGGTTGATTGACTCGGTATTTGAATCTTGATACATCGCTTGTGTACATATCTAAATAGGAGTACACATTATGCTGCGTGTGACATTTGAGTTGGACATGAAGTGTTCCAAATATTCGAATTCACCTTAAACTGGATTCTAGTTTCTGAATTTGAGTATTGGCATTTGTAAACCATATTCATATATGACAGTGGAATACATCTTTGTCGTCCTTTTGAAGATATATAAAAACACATAGAATGATTTATAAAGATTCATATAGGAATACAAAATGGATTCGAATTTAGTTGCCAGGGTAAACGTGGATGCTTATTGTCCCAAAATTCGAAAGAAACGGCAAAATGTCCACTCCCACATCGGCTTCCCGAAGCCAAGTGTTTGGGAGATGGAAATTACTATCTACCCATTACACGGACAATCCATCGGCCCGATTTCCACTGCTCTAAATAGGGGTAGGTTAGTAACTTCAATTAGACGTGACACGACCGCCTCTGAGCCCATTCCGACACGGTGGGCGTCAAACATGGGCGGCAAAACTCATTTGATTCAAGCTCGTCCGAAAGACCTCTGTTTCTCCCTCCATTCCCCATTCATACATGGTGGGCGGCAAAACACCCTCTCCTCGTCTGAAATAGATGTAGGCTAATATTTTAAATAGGGGCAGATGTGTAACTTCCATCAGACGTGACACAACCGCCCTACTTGTCAGCCCCGTTCATACATCGTGGGCGCCAACCGTGGGCGGCAAAACACCCTCTCCTTGCCCGAAATCGATGTAGGCTAATATTTTAAATAGGGGCAGATGTGTAAGTTCCATCAGACGTGACACAACCGCCCTACCTGTCAGCCCCGTTCATACACCGTGGGCGCCAACCGTGGGCGGCAAAACACCCTCTCCTCGCCCGAAATAGTTACCGGCAAATATTTGGGAGATGCGAGATTACCGTCCTATCCCCAACCGACGAGACGTCCAAATTTGAAACGGGGGATACGTTCGTAACTTTCCCATATTTCAGACAGGCGCGTCCCAAAAACATGGTTCCCCGTACCTCTCCCTCCATTTTCCCATTCATACACCGTCCGCGCTAGAACACCCCATTCCCACACCAGCCTCCGTTCGCTACCCCATCCATCGCCGCCGTCCTCCACCACATCCATCGGCACCGTCCTCCACCATGCCGGAGCGCCTACCAAGACCGCGTCGTCCACTGCTAGAGATGGACGTTTCTCATCCACGGCGACGGACCAATAGCCTTGCATCACGTCCTCTTGCTTCATCGGCGCCGTCGTCCTCTTTGCCGGGGCCGCTCACACGACCTTCTCTTCCACTGCAACGGGACTTATCCCCCAATGCACCCGTCTACCGTCGCAGATCTGCTTCAACGCCACCGACAGCCATCTCACCCCCGATGCCTACACGGCGCCGCAAGAGAGGTGGTACTTCATATCTCCTCAACTTTTTGATCTCAACCAGAAAATAGATCTTAACTTGGTTACTCTACTTTCTTTTCAGCTCTTAGAATTTAGTTCTTAGTTTGAAGCAAACAATGGATGCTAAATATCATTTCTCCAGTTTGCAGCTTCAAATCTGCCATGGCACAGCCATAATATGATTTAATTGATCATGCTTAGGGTTTAATTGATCATGTTGGTTCCATGGTGATTTCTTTAATAAAAATCAGAGGGGAAACCCTCTTTTGCTAAAAAATATATGCTTAGAGTTTCCCCCTTTTATGATCACTATACGATCAGAATACATGCTTCGTGTCATAATAACACTGCTCCACCCATCAAGCTAAACAAGCTTAGTTGTTCAAATACGAATCTGATATTAATAAAACAGAGTTGTTCAATTGGTCAGGTAAATGTTCCTAAATTAGTTTCGAAAATGCATGTTCGCCGCTCGGGTCTGTATCTCTGTGTGTGGTCTGGTCAGCACGGTTGGGGAGGTGAACTTTGCATATGCAGGAGTTTATAGGGAGACACTCTCCAAGTTGAAACCGCTATGCATTCCATAGATAATCTGACTACTTTTTATGTTTTCATGAATTTCAGATTCTGAACAACATCATAATGATTATGAGCTTGCGTGCATGAAAAGAATAAAGCAGAACAATGCCATGGCTGTCAAACTTGGCATTAAGGGACTGAAATCAAGTCTGGATGCAATGCAATGCAAACACTCTCCACCTACAGATTCATGCTCAGAATATGATCCTAACAGTGATTCTGAGCTAGAGGGAGACCTAAGTCAATGTAGCTCCCTAGTGGAGGAGTCAGAGGAAGATGCCCTATCTTATTCACCCATCAAGGTACTTGCTCTAACTTTCCAAGGTTAGGTTGCTCGCACATATCTTGCAACTGATGCTTTGCATTGCTTCTACTTTGTTGAACTGCCATTAGCTTAGTTTACACATGGTGTATGTGAATACGCCCTGCCTATCCATTTTCAGTACATAATCCATCTGTCATCATACCATATTTATCCATTCAAATGTTGTTCTTGTGTATCAGACGTTCAAAAGGAAGAGGGCGATTTCTGATCGTGGAGGAGCACAAGCAAAGTATTTGGAAAAGGTAGTGGCACCCGATAAATCAAATAGCCCATTAGGTGTAGTTGCAATATCACCTGACCCACAAAATACCCCAACTCTAGCAGACTCTAGCCCTACTACACTGGTCATTTCTGATGCCCCAACTCAGCAGACCCCAACTGCAGCAAACAGTATGATTATGCCAGTTGACATAGAACTAGCTGTACGACGCAAAAACCCCATTCCAGCAAAGAGTACACCAAATCTAGTTGCCAAATCCCTTTTCGAACCAAAGAGAGCCCCAATTGCAGCAAATAGGACCCATGTTCCATTTCTTCCCAGTTTAGAAGACGAAGCTTATGTTGTTGTCAGGAACTTTGTGCGCATCTTTCCTTCATGAAAAGATTATACCGCAGACACAAAACAATTTCCGGTCTTCCTCCGCAACTTACGCGTAAGTAATGTACTAATGTTATTCATGGTCATTATTGCATATGTTTCTGCTGACAGAAGACACAAGATTTCATTCTTTTAAATAGGCGAGGCGCAAACTAGATTGTGATGACGAGCAAGGGTTGGTTGCGCTTTTCAAGCACTTGTTGATGAAGTATCGTTCCTACCCGAGGCCAGCACACTTCGATGGCAAGCCTCTGAATGAAATTTCTGTAAAGTCTCCGGTGCTACATTTATCCGACGGTGACTGGAATAATCTTGTTACACATTGGTCTCGGCTGCAGCGTAAGGTACTGTCTGTGATATCACATCACAATTTGAACTACATTTCTGCATTTGCCTTAATGTCTCACTTGTACGAAAACTGTTAGCAGAAGAACATTCATTCTCAAGGGACCACAGAATCTCGCAACTATACTGCACACTGCATTGCTCTTGTGAGTACCTCTTGCCCTGTATGACCATACTTAATTTCATAGTTGTTTGATTATGTAGCATCACTGCACATGTTAGCCTCGTAATCGTCCATTTGGTGGACATTATAAGATCCGTATGGACTCTTACATAAATTTAGAATCAACCCAATGCTTTTGAAGAGGTTTAGCTCTGTAGTCCTCTTGTAAGGACTGAACGTGGTCTACCATTGTACTTACATTAACAGCTACTCCCTCCGTCCCATAATATAAGAACATTTTGTACAGTACACCAGTGTTCAAAACACTCTTGTATTATGGGAAGAGGGATTGGTTCATTTTGTAGCATTCTACATCTTATCTCCCTCGCCCACCATTTACTAAAAAAGATCAGATCTATATTTAATCTTACCAACAAGTAGAATACACAGACAATGCCAGTGTAGAAGTGTAGCCCATTGCTCTTGTCAGTACAATTTGTCCTGTAACGCTTGTACTTCCAGGGATTGGTAGTTGATTATGTAGCATCAATCTGCATCTTGTCTTCATTATCCTCTATCCCTTCCAGTATTATCATATCTACAATTACTCTCTACAAAATGTAGAGTACAGGCAATGCTTATGAAGAAGATTATGTGCTAAAATTCTTGAGTTATCCTTCCCTTGCCATGGAGAAGGGCATTATAAAGCTGGTGTTAACTGTTAATGTAAGCCAGTCCTTCTAAAGCCTTTATCCTCAATTGCTGTTTAATTTGCTCATACTCTCTATCGTTTACTGCTGTTTAGTTTGCTGTTTCTACCAAAATGCATGTTCGTAAGAACCGTAAGTTCTAAGTTTTACTTGTAAAACCAAATTCCTTATTCATACCATGCACATTACTTAATACTCCCTATATGCATGCTTGTTTTTGTGGATCTATAATCCAGTGTGTGGTGAAGCAACCCACGTTTGCACCTTCTCATCTCCTGTTTTTATCTTACTGATGTGGCTGATGATATGAACAACATGCCATGCACATTATCCAAAATAGATACAATGATTTTCTTTGCCCTTCATCTATGCTTGTTATGTTGACATGGTAATCCAGTAGTGTGGTGAAGCTCCCCGCATTATGAACAATGCCAAATTATGCTATTTATATTTTGAACATACTATTTATTTTCTAATTTGAAATTGGATAGAATTGACAGAACAATTATCATCTTTGTTTATACACGTGCAAAACCTGTCATCTCTCTACTTTGTTTCAGGGTGATATGCCTGATGGCATGCACAAGTCTACTGAAGGCTGTGAGACAAACCCAACATATATTGCAGCAAAGAAGGCAAAACATCTTGAAGATAGCGAGACAACCCCAAAGTCTTGTCTTGATGCAGTGTTCAAGTTACTTGAGACTAACAGTCAGACAAGCTCACAGAATTCGTTGTCTGAATTAGTTTGACTTCTTCAGTCCCAAGTTCTAGCAGAAAGGCATTCTGCAACTCAACTTCGATTTGAAGTCCTATCTCTAAGAAAGATTGCGGAGAACACCAATGAGAACCTCATCGCTAAACAGCTACACCTGGAAGCTATGACCGACATGCTAGGCCGGTCTCACAGCCTTGCTCAGCAGCTTGCGCATCAGTTCCCCCGCAAGGCTAACCTTTCTTGAACTGTCTTGGAAGTGGTCTCGGTTCAGTATTATTTTGTTATGCTCCAATGGTGCCCAGTTTTTGTAATCTACTTATTCGTTGTGCTTTATGATCACTGGTGGCGAACTTTGATGCCCAATGGATGTAATATACCTTAAATCCTTTATTGTGTAGTGTAGGTTTATTCTGAGTTACTATGTCATAATTTCTTTATTGTATAGAGTAGGTTTGTTCTTAATTCCTACTAGTTACGCATCAGCCCGAAATGAACCCCGGCCCATGATTGTGTGAATCAAATCATGGACTTTTAACATGCCAAAATTGTCTGGGTCCTTGTTTGGCCCAATCAGATATCGGCTGCGAGCAGGCCGGATGCAAACCGGGCCATAGTTAGGCCCAACTATATGACGGGCTTTTAACAGGCCGAAATTAATATAGGGCCAAAATGTTAAACGGGCCCTTAACAGGCCAAAACTAA
The DNA here is from genome assembly GCF_002162155.2 of Triticum dicoccoides. Classification (NCBI taxonomy): domain Eukaryota; kingdom Viridiplantae; phylum Streptophyta; class Magnoliopsida; order Poales; family Poaceae; genus Triticum; species Triticum dicoccoides. The sequence continues at coordinate 528,304,951 of NC_041382.1, forward strand.
TATCAGGCCGAATTACTAAGTGGGCCTTTAGCAAGTGGGCCCAAAAGCATAGTGTCCAATTGACAGGCCGAATCTGATATGGGCCATAATTGAGCCCAAAGCCTCTTAAACGGTCGGACCTGATCTGGGCCGTAATTTGGCCCAGAACGTGATAGGCTTTTAACGGGCCGGATCTCATATGGACCACTATTAGGCCCGGAGCGTGGCAGGCCATTAATGGACCGGATCAAATATGGGCCGGCATTTGGCCCAAAACATGGCAGCCAGTTAATGGGCCGGCCTACTAGGGTCCTCAAAATCTTGTGGGCCTACAGCTGGGCCGGCCCATTAATGTTAGCGAAATCTCGTGGGCCTTTAACTGGGCCGGCCCATTATGACCCGCAAGAATCTTGTGGGCCTTTACCTGGGCCGGCCCATTATGGCACACAAAAAATCTTGTGGGCCTTTACTTGGGCCAACCCATTATGGCCCGCAAAATCTTGTGGGCCTTTAGCTGAGCCAGCCCATTATGGTCCGCAAAATCTCATGGGCCTTTAGCTGGGCCGGCCCATGATGGTCCGCAAAATCTTGTGGGCCTTTAGTTGGGCCGGCCCATTTAAACTTGTTGGGTCGTGCCACGTGTCGACGTATCATAGGCGCCTTCTGTCCAGTGAGTGGATGACATCTGTCCCGACGATGAGCCGACACGTGTTTCCTCTAGCCAATGATTATTTTACACGTGGAAAATCCCCATTGGTCGGGGCTGTTAACGGGTTATCGGATCCAAAACCCGACCCGATAGCTTAACAGCGTTCCGTTACGGTGGATGCCACGTGTCGGTCACCCTTGACGAAAGCACTTCTGTGACGCGCGATTTATCGTCATGGAAGTGGACACTTCCGTGATGATAATTTTGGTAATGTCATGGAACACTTCTACGACAGCACATGTATGACTATCTTGATTCTGTCATAAATTTGTCATGGATGTACATGCATGACAAAAAAAGTGACCTACTGTGACAAACACGTATCATCACGGAAGTGTATTTTTTTGTACACATGTATCAAGTTTCCGGTTAATACAATTCTAGCATGAATAATAAATATTTATCATGATATAAGGAAATATAAAATAACAACTTTATTATTGCCTCTAGGGCATATTTCCTTCAGTTTCCCACTTGCATTAGAGTCAATAATCTAGTTCACATCGCCATGTGATTTAACACCAATAGTTCACATCATCATGTGACCAACACCCAAAGGGTTTACTAGAGTCAATAATCTAGTTCACATTGCCATGTGACTAACACCCAAAGAGTACTAAGGTGTGATCAAGTTTTGCTTGTGAGAGTAGTTTAGTCAATGGGTTGCCACATTCAGATTCGTATGTATTTCGCAAATTTCTATGTCTACAGTGCTCTGCATGGAGCTACTCTAGCTAATTGCTCCCACTTTCAATACGTATCCAGATTGAGACTCAGAGTCATCCAGGTCGGTGTAAAAGCTTGCATCAACGTAACTCTTTACGCCAAACTCTTTATCACCTCCATAACCGAGAAATATTTCCTTAGTTCTCTATGGATAATTTTGATCGATGTCCAGTGATCTACTCCTGGATCACTATTGGTACCTCCCTGCCAGACTAATGGCAAGGTACACAATATGTTTGGTACACAACATGGCATACTTTATAGAACCTATGACTGAGGCATAGGGAATGACTTTCATTCTCTCTATATTCTGCTGTGGTCGGGTTTTGAGTCTTACCCAACTTCAAACCTTGCAACACAGGCAAAAACCCTTTCTTTAACTGATCCATTTTGAACTTCTTTAAAATCTTGTCAAGGTATGTGCTTTGTGAAAGTCCTATTAAGCGTCTCGATCTATCCCTATAGATCTTGATGCCCAATATATAAGAATCTTCACCAAGGTCTTTCATTGAAAAACTCTTATTCAAGTATCCTTTTATGCTATCTAGAAATTCTATATCATTTCCAATCAACAATATGTCATCCACATATAATATTAGAAATCTTATAGAGCTCCCACTCACTTTCTTGTAAATACAGGCTTCACCATAAGTATGTATAAAATCATATGCTTTGATCACCTTATCAAAGCGTATATTCCAACTCCGAGATGCTTGCACCAGTCCATAGATAGATCGCTGGAGCTTGTGCACTTTGTTAGCACTTTTAGGATCGACAAAACCTTCTAGTTGCATCATATACAACTCTTCTTTAAGAAATCTATTAAGGAATGCAGTTTTGACGTCCATTTGCCAGATTTCATAAAATGCGGCAATTGCTAACATGATTCAAACAGACTTAAGCATCGCTACGAGTGAGAAACTCTCATCGTAGTCAACTTGTTGAACTTGTCGAAAACCTTTTGCGACAAGTCGAGCTTTGTAGATAGTAACACTACCATCAGTGTACGCCTTCCTCTTGAAGATTCATTTATTCTCTATGGCTCGCTAATCACCGGGCAAGTCAACCAAAGTCCATACTTTGTTCTCATACATGGATCCTATCTCAGATTTCATGCCCTCAAGCCATTTATCGGAATCTGGGCTCATCATCGCTTCCTCATAGTTCGAAGGTTCGTCATGGTCTAGTAACATGACTTCCAGAACATCATAACTGCTACCTCTTGAGCACTGCGTTGGTTTTCCCTTGAAGAGGAAAGGGTGATGCAGCAAAGTAGCGTAAGTATTTCCCTCGGTTTTTGAGAACCAAGGTATCAATCCAGTAGGAGGCCACACGCAAGTCCCTCGTACCTACACAAACAAATAAGAACCTCGCAACCAACACGATAAAGAGGTTGTCAATCCCTTCACGGTCACTTACGAGAGTGAGATCTAATAGAGATAATAATGATAAGATAAATATTTTTGGTATTTTTATGATATAGATTGAAACTAAAGATTGCAAAGTAAAATAGATTGGAAACTTATATGATGGAAAATAGACCCGGGGGGCATAGGTTTCACTAGTGGCTTCTCTCAAGATAGCATAAGTATTACGGTGGGTGAACAAATTACTGTCGAGCAATTGATAGAAAAGCGAATAATTACAAGAATATCTAGGCATGATCATGTATATAGGCATCACATCTGTGACAAGTAGACCGACTCCTCCCTGCATCTACTACTATTACTCCACACATCGACCGCTATCCAGCATGCATCTAGAGTATTAAGTTCATAAGAACAGAGTAACACCTTAGGTAAGATGACATGATGTACATGGATAAACTCAAGCAATATGATATATACCCCATCTTTTTATCCTCGATGGCAACAATACAATATGTGTCGTTTCCATTTCTGTCACTGGGATCGAGCACCGCAATATTGAACCCAAAGCTAAGCACTTCTCCCATTGCAAGAAAGATCAATCTAGTAGGCCAAACCAAACTGATAATTCGAAGAGACTTGCAAAGACTACCAATCATGCATAAAAGATTTCAGAGAAGAATCAAATATTGTTCATAGATAGACTTGATCACAAACCCACAATTCATCGGATCCTGACAAACCCACCGCAAAAAGAGCTACATCGAATAGATCTCCAAGAAGATCGAGGAGAACTTTGTATTGAGATCCAAAGAGAGAGAAGAAGCCATCTAGCTAATAACTATGGACCCGAAGGTCTGAAGTAAACTACTCACACATCACCGGAGGGGCCATGGAGTTGATGTAGAGGCCCTCCATGATCGATGCCCCCTCCGGCGGAGCTCCGGAAAAGGCCCCAAGATGGGATCTCTTGGGTACAGAAGGTTGCGGCGGTGGAAATAGGGTTTCATGGTGCTCCTGACTCATGGACTCCTCGTCCATTTCTTGACGTCCACTCCAAGTCCTCTGGATCACGTTTGTTCAAAAAATCACGCTCCTGAAGGTTTCATTCCGTTTGGACTCCGTTTGATATTCCTTTTCTGCGAAACACTGAAATAGGCAAAAAAACAGCAATTTGCACTGGGCCTTGGGTTAATAGGTTAGTCCCAAAAATAATATAAAAGTGTAAAATAAAGCCCATTAACATCCAAAACAGATAATATAATAGGATGGAACAATCAAAAATTATAGATACGTTGGAGATGTATCAAGCATCACCAAGCTTAATTCCTGCTCGTCCTCAAGTAGGTAAATGATAAAAACAGAATTTTTGATGTGGAATGCTTTCTAGCATGTTCTTCAATGTATTTTTCTCTATTGTGGCATGAATGTTCAGATCTGAAACACTCAAGATAAAATTTTATTGTTGACATAAAAATAGTAATACTTTAAGTATGCTAATCAAGCAATTATGTCTTATCAAAATACCATAGACAAATAAAACTTATCCCTACAAAGTCATATAGTTTGGCCATGCTTCATTTTCGTCACACAAAATGCTCCCATCATGCACAACCCCGATGACAAGCCAAGCAATTGTTTCATACTTAGCCTTTTCAAACTCTTTCAACTTTTACGCAATATATGAGCGTGAGCCATGGACATAGCACTATGGATGGAATAGAATATGATGATTGAGTTTGTGTGAGAGGACAAAAGGGAGAAAGTCTCACATTAACGCGGCTAATCAATGGGCTATGGAGATGCTCACCGATTGATGTCAATGCAAGGAGTAGGGATTGCCATGCAACGGATGGACTAGAGCTATAAATATATGAAAGCTCATCAAGAAACTAAGTGGGTGTGCATCCAACTTGCTTGCTCACGAAGACCTAGGGCATTTGAGGAAGCCCATCATTGGAATATACAATACAAGTTCTATAATGAAAAATTCCCACTAGTATATGAAAGTGACAAAATAAGAGACTCTCTATCATGAAGATCATGGTGCTACTTTGAAGCACAAGTGTGGAAAAACGATAGTAACATTGTCCCTTCTCTCTTTTTCTCTCATTTTTTTATTTGGGCCTTCTTTTATCTTTTTATGGCCTCTTTTTTTGTCCGGAGTCTCATCCCGACTTGTGGGGGAATCATAGTCTCCATCATCCTTTCCTCACATGGGACAATGCTCTAATGATGATCATCACACTTTTATTTACTTACAACTCAAGAATTACAACTCGATACTTCGAACAAAATATGACTCTATGTGAATGCCTCTGGCGGTGTATCGGGATTGCGATGAATCAAGAGTGACATGTATGAAAAATTAAACATGGTGGCTTTGCCACAAATACGATGTCAACTACATGATCATGCAAAGCAATATGACAATGATGATGTGTGTCATAATAAATGGAATGGTGGAAAGTTGCATGGCAATATATCTCAGAATGGCTATGGAAATGCCATAATAGGTAGGTATGGTGGCTGTTTTGAGGAAGATATAAGGAGGATTATGTGTGATAGAGCGTATCATATAACGGGGTTTGGATGCACCAGCGAAGTTTGCACCAACTCTCAAGGTGAGAAAGGGCAATGCACGGTACCGAAAAGACTAGCAGTGATGGAAGGGTGAGAGTGCGTATAATCCATGGACTCAACATCAGTCATAAAGAACTGTTGCAAAAATCTACAAGTCATCAAAACCAAGCACTACGCGCATGCTCCTAGGGGGATAGATTGGTAGTAAAAGACCATCGCTCGTCCCCGACCTCCACTCATAAGGAAAGCAATCAAAGAACACCCCGTGCTTCAAATTTGTCACACAACATTTACCATACGTGCATGCTACAGGACTTGCCAACTTCAACACAAGTATTCATCAATTTCACAATTACTCAACTAGCACACCTCTAATATTACCACCTTTATATCTCAAAACAACTATCAAGCATCCAACTTCTCTTAGCATTTAAAATTTATAACCAAAGTGAATTACCATGATGTTCTAAAGGACTCTCAAAATGATATAAGTGAAGCATGAGAGATCAATTATTTCTATAAAAAAACCACTGCCGTGCTCTAAAAGATATAAGCGAAGTACTAGAGCAAAAATTATCCAACTCAAAAGATATAAGTGAAGCACATAGAGTATTCTAATAAATTCCAATTCATGTGTGTCTCTCCCAAAAGGTGTGTACAGAAAGGATGATTGTGGTAAACTAAAAAGCAAAGACTCAAATCATACAAGACGCTCCAAGCAAAACACATATCATGTGGCGAATAAAAATATAGCTCCAAGTAAAGTTACCGATGGACGAAGACGAAAGAGGGGATGCCTTCCAGGGCATCTCCAAGCTTAGGATTTTGGTTGTCCTTGAATTTTACCTTGGGGTGCCTTGGGAATCCCCAAGCTTAGGCTCTTGCCACTCCTTGTTCCATAATACATCAAATCTTTACCCAAAACTTGAAAACTTCACAACACAAAACTTAAAAGAAAATCTCATGAGCTCCATTAGTAAAAGAAAACAAACCACCACTTCAAGGTACTGTAATGAACTCATTCTTTATTTATATTGGTGTTAAACCTATTGTATTCCAACTTTTCTATGGTTCATAAACTCTATTACTAGCCATAGATTCATCAAACTAAGCAAACAACACACGAAAAACAGAATCTTTCAAAAACAGAACAGTCTGTAGTAATCTGTAGGTTTCGAATACTTCTGGAACCCCAAAAATTCTAAAATAAATTTCTGGACGTGTGTAATTTATCTATTAATCATCTGAAAAAATAATTAACTAAATAGCACTCTCCAATAAAAAAGGCAACAAATCTCGTGAGCGCTAAAGTTTCTGTTTTTTACAGCAAGATCGCAAAGACTTTCCCCAAGTCTTCCCAACGGTTCTACTTGGCACAAACACTAATTAAAAGCATAGAACCACATCTAAACAGAGGCTAGATGAATTATTTATTACTAAACAGAATCAGAAAGCAAGAAACAAAAATAAAATTGGGTTGCCTCCCAACAAGCGCTATCGTTTAACGCCCCTAGCTAGGCATAAAAGCAAGGATAGATCTAAGTATTATCATCTTTGATATGCAATCCATAAGTGGCTCTCATAATAGATTCATAAGGTAATATAATTTTATTTCTAGGAAAGTGTTCCATGCCCTTCCTTAACGGAAATTGGAATCTAATATTCCCTTCCTTCATATCAATAATTGCACCAATCGTTCTAAGGAAAGGTCTACCAAGAATAATAGGACATGTAGGATTGCAATCTATATCAAGAACAATGAAATCTACGGGCACATAATTACTATTTGCAACAATAAGAACATCATTAATTCTTCCCATAGGTTTCTTAATGGTGGAATCCGCAAGATGCAAGTTTAAAGAACAATCATCAAATTCACGGAAACCTAGCAAACACACAAAGTTTTAGGAATCGTGGAAACACTAGCACCCAAATCACATAAAGCAAAGCATTCATGATCTTTAATCTTAATTTTAATAGTAGTTTCCCACTCATCATGAAGTTTTCTAGGGATAGAAACTTCCAATTCAAGCTTTTCTTCATAAGATTGCATTAAAGCATCAATGATATGTTTAGTAAAAGCTTTATTTTGACTATAAGCATGTGGAGAATTTAGCACGGATTGCAACAAGGAAATACAATCTATTAAAGAACAATTATCATAATTAAATTCCTTGAAATTCAAGATAGTGGGTTCGTTGCTATTTAAAGTTTTGACCTCTCCAATCCCACTTTTATCAATTTTTGCAACAAGATCTAAAAACTCCGAATCATTGGGCGCCTTCTAACTAAAGCTGACTCATCTCCAGTCCCATCCTTATAAAGATTCATATTGCAAAACAAAGATTTAATAGGGGACACATAAATAACTTTTAGATCTTCATCTTTATTATCATGGAAACTAGAAGACCACGCTTTCACAAAGCAATCTTTTTTAGCACGCATCCTAGCGGTTCTTTGTTTGCACTCATCAATGGAAATTCTCATAGCTTTGAGAAAATAATTGATATCATGCTTAGGTGGATTAGATCTAAGCTTCAAAGAATCAACATCAAGAGAAATTCTATCCACATTCCTAGCCAACTCATCGATCTTAGACAATTTTTCTTCAATCAAAGCATTGAAACTCTTTTGTGAACTAATAAATTCTTTAATATTAGATTCAAAATCAGAGGGCATCTTATTATAATTTCCATAAGAATTGTTGTAGTAATTTCCATAATTATTAGAGGAATTACTAGGAAATGGCCTAGGATTAAAATTACCTCTATATGCGTTATTACCAAAATTGTTCCTACCAACAAAATTCACATCCATAGTTTCATTATTATTCTCAATCAAAGTAGACAAAGGAATATCATTAGGATAAGAAGAAACACTTTTATTAGCAAACAATTTCATAAGTTCATCCATCTTTCCACTCAAAACATTGATTTCTTCTATAGCATGCACCTTTTTATTAGTAGATCTTTTAGTATGCCATTGAGAATAATTAACCATAATATTATCTAGGAGTTTAGTAGCTTCTCCTAAAGTGATTTCCATAAAAGTGCCTCCCGCGGCCGAATCTAAAAGATTTCTAGAAGCAAAGTTCAATCCGGCATAAAAATTTTGTATAATCATCCAAAGATTCAAACCATGTGTAGGGCAATTACGTATCATTAATTTCATCCTCTCCCAAGCTTGTGCAACATGTTCATGATCAAGTTGCTTAAAATTAATAATATCATTTCTAAGAGAGGTGATCTTAGCGGGAGGAAAATACTTAGAGATAAAAGCATCTTTGCACTTATTCCATGAATCAATACTATTTTTAGGCAAAGACGAAAACCAAGTTTTAGCACGATCTCTAAGAGAAAACGGGAATAGCTTCAGTTTAACAATATCATTATCCACATCTTTCTTCTTTTGCATATCGCACAAATCAACGAAGTTGTTTAGATGGGTAGCGGCATCTTCACTAGGAAGGCCGGAAAACGGATCTTTCATGACAAGATTCAACAAGGCAACATTAATTTCACAAGATTCAACAAACAGTAAGAGGAGCAATGAGAGTGCTAATAAAATCATTATTGTTGGTATTGGAAAAGTCACACAATTTAGTATTATCTTGAGCCATCGTGACGAGCAAGAAATCCAACACACGAGCAAACAAGAGACAAGCAAAAAGAGCCAAACTAGAAAAGAGAAGGGGAACAACAAAAGAGGGCGAATAAAACGGCAAGGGTGAAGTGGGGGAGAGGGAAACGAGAGGCAAATGGCAAATAATGTAATGCGAGGGATAAGAGTTTGTGATGGGTACTTGGTATGTCTTGACTTGTGCGTAGACTCCCCGACAACGGCGCCAGAAATCCTTCTTGCTACCTCTTGAGCACTGCGTTGGTTTTCCCTTGAAGAGGAAAGGGTGATGCAGCAAAGTAGTGTAAGTATTTCCCTCAGTTTTTGAGAACCAAGGTATCAATCCAGTAGGAGGCCACACACAAGTCCCTCGTACCTACACAAAGAAATAAGAACCTCGCAACCAACGCGATAAAGGGGTTGTCAATCCCTTCACGGTCACTTACGAGAGTGAGATCTGATAGAGATAATAATGATAAGATAAATATTTTTTGTATTTTTATGATATAGATTGAAAGTAAAGATTGCAAGGTAAAATATATTGGAAACTTATATGATGGAAAATAGACCCGAGGGCCATAGGTTTCACTAGTGGCTTCTCTCAAGTAGCATAAGTATTACGGTGGGTGAACGAATTACTGTCGAGCAATTGATAGAAAAGTGAATAACTATGAGAATATCTAGGCATGATCATGTATATAGGCATCACGTCCGTGACAAGTAGACCGACTCCTGCCTGCATCTACTACTATTACTCCACACATCGACCGCTATCCAGCATGCATCTAGAGTATTAAGTTCATAAGAACAGAGTAACGCCTTAGGTAAGATGACATGATGTAAAGGGATAAACTCAAGCAATATGATATAAACCCCATCTTTTTATCCTCGATGGCAACAATACAATACGTGTTGTTTCCCTTTCTGTCACTTGGATCGAGCACCGCAAGATTGAACCCAAAGCTAAGCACTTCTCCCATTGTAAGAAAGATCAATCTAGTAGGCCAAACCAAACTGATAATTCGAAGAGACCTGCAAAGATAACCAATCATGCATAAAAGATTTCAGAGAAGAATCAAATATTGTTTATAGATAGACTTGATCATAAACCACAATTCATCGGATCCCGACAAACACACCGCAAAAAGAGTTACATCGAATATATATCCAAAAAGATTTCCATGGAATTGTCACGGCAGATGTCCTAGCAAAAGGACTTAGTCGTAGGGCCATCGCAACTAGGAAGCTTGAAGGGGTTAATCGGGACAAAGGACACGAGAGGTTTTATACTAGTTCGGCCCCTTACGATGAAGGTAAAAGCTTACATCTAGTTGTGTTGGAATTGCTGGGATTTCGATGACCAAGGAGCGAATACGCTTTGCCTGGCTTCGAGTTGTTGTTTCTTGCCCTAAGCCGCCGTCGGATCGTCCCCTTATATACACGGGTTGACGCCTGGCGGCCTACAGAGTCCCGGCAGGTTCAGAAAACGTGTCCGGCTCGGTGACTTCTTTATATGCCTTTCTTTACAAGTCTTTCTTTACATACGGCGGTTTAAAATATTGGGCCTTAAGCCGCCTCTGGGCTTAAGCCTTCTACAAGTCTTAATAAACTATCACCTTGAATATTACTGGGCTCCTTTTGTAACCTACCGTTGGGGTTGACCCGGCCCCTCCTGGGCGGGTCTTACCTGGTAGCTATATTCCCAACATTAGGCTCCAGGTTGACTTTGAACTTTGTTTTTTGTCAATCTTCAATACTTAAATGAAATCCATCTTCCTCTCTTTGTACAAATTCTGTAACCCGCCATGACGTCATCTTCTAAAAACACGAAAAGCTGCTCCGACGTCATCCTCAACGGATCTTTATCTTTTAATGTCTTCCGAGAATCGAGGCGTCCGTTTAGTTGGATAATAATTATTCAGGTCTTCCTCGATTTTTGCGCCCGCCTGTTTGCTTATCCCCTTATAAATAGGCACGCCCCGGTCTTTCTCATTCTTATCTCTCTTCATCTTCTTCCTCTCACAACCCTACGGCTGCTCGAGCTCCGCCGCCATCGCAGAGCACCTCATCTTCGTCGACCTTGGCCGCTCCATCAACCTGAATCGGTCCAGAGAACGGTGGCGACCTCCACAGAAGATCCATGGTCGTAAGTGTTCACCTTCCTGCTCCTCAGATCCGCATTGGGGTTTCTAGGTTTCTACGTGTTCTTCATAGTTCATCACGTTTTCTTTGTAGTTCTTCCACTGCCGCTTCTTCTTGATCCAAAAAGAACATATATTCGTGCGGTAGTTGTTTCGTGCCCATTCTCGATGCCAACAGATCCCTTTCTCTAGTTCAAAGGCCTCATTAGAACTCATGAACTCATCTGTGCTAGATTTTTAGGTCTAGAATATTTTCCATTTTAAACGACCACTTGATCTAGAATAATATCAAGAAATTAGGAAACTTGTTTGCCTCAACACTTAGCCAATTCTATTTCTGGCTTCCTTCAAATGTCTTTAGTCATGGCGGCTTATGACGCCGACTTACTTTTCCCTTATATGACATTAGCCCTTACTTAAGCCGCCATTACTCATTTGCACCATCATCATTTAACTTCACCATCACCATTGAATTGAACCGGCATGTTATTTTCTTTTCAGTTTGTCTTTTGATCATCATGCCGTCAAAAGCACCGACTGTCTACAACTGGGTCCCCTCCACAGTAACTGAGGATAACTTGAAGGAATTCTTCACCATAGGTTTTTTGCCAGGGAAGAATGTTATGTCTTACCATGCACCTGACCCGGACGAGGAACGGCCTAACCCAAAAGATGGTGAAGTTATTGTCTTCTCTGACCACATGAATCGGGGTTTTTCACCACCCGGCTCAAAGTTCTTCAGAGACGTTCTTCATTTTTTTCAAACTCCACCCTCAAGATCTTGGTCCCAATTCCATATACAATATCTGCAACTTTGAAGTTCTCTGTGAGGTGTATCTTCAAGAAGAGCCGACTGTGGAACTCTTCAGGGAGTACTTTTATCTGAACCGCCAAAATGAGTGTACCAATGACCCTAGCTTGGAACTCGGTGGAATCTCAATTCAGTGTCGACAGGGCGCCGTCTTTCCCCTAATAGTCTTACCGAGTCATCCCAAGGATTAGAACCAGACCTAGTTCTATTGCCAAGACACATCTCCAGCCAATGAAAAACCACTGCCGGGTTACCGCGCGGAGCGTCTGGACTCCAAGTTTGTGCTCCCTGATAAGCTTACTGCCGTCGAATGCAAGAAGATTATCCCATCTATTAAGAGTATTAATGCCGTATTGGGGAATGTCTTAACTGGAGTTGACCTGACCCGTTGCTGGGTCTCGTGGCGGGTCATCCCCCTAAGCCGCCGATCCAAATTGATGTCTGACTATGGCAGAGGCCCAGATGACTCTCTTTGTCACAGCTCCATTCAACTAACTAAAGAAGATATTATTTCAATGTCAACCTTTCTGGTAAACGGCAAATATGAAGACTGCAGTAAATTCGGGTTAAACCCCTTCTACGAACTTAACCCGGCGCCAAAGGTAAAAAAACCCCGACCTCTTTCTCTTTGTATTTTCCTCAACAGTTTTAAATACCTGCATGACCTTTTATCTTGTTTACTTGTTTACAGGCCAAATCTGACTTCTGGAAAGCCAAGTATGACCATGAAGCCGCCAAGAAGGCTAGAGCCGCCACCATAGCCGCCAAGAAGACGACCCGGAGGTCCAAGAAGAAAAAGAGCACCGTTGAGGACCTGTTAAAGCTTGATGATGATTCTGAGTCGGAGGTAGCCCTTGACTCCCTTGGCTAGTTTTTTAATAACCTTATTGACACTGACTATTGCCAGGACGACACGGGGGCCAGTCGGGCCGTAGAAGAAGACGTAACTATTTCCTCCGACTCAGCCCATTTGCCAAGACAGAAACTTCGACTGGTAACCCGGAAAGTAAGGTTTTCGCACCCTTTAGCTTATCTGGACCCTCATTTTCTTTTGAAAAAGCAGCAACATGAGAGCCGCCGTCAGGCCCGAAATGACGATGGACCGCCTTCCATTGTACAACAAACTCCTCGAAAACGCTAGAATGAGGTCTCTTTTATCTTCATCTTCTGCTTTTATTAATGAGTCTATTCTCTTGCATTACTAACTTTATTTTACCTTCGTAGGAGGTTTCTCACTCTTCTGGCGACTCATCTCAGACGCAATTTCCGGCCTTCAAGACTGCCCCTGGGTAAGGAAAAAAACAGCTTTCCTCTATGTCTTTAAAAACTGCATCATTGCACTAACTATCTCATAAAATCTTTCTTAGTGGTTGAGCCAAGTCCAAGAAGGCCAAAGTGGTTAAACCGGCGGAACACCCGTCAGTTCTTGCACCTGAACCAGCCATGCCAACTTCTCCCTCTCGAACTGAAGCACCAGAAGACCCAGCTGTTGATACTCAATTAGACCCTCCTGAGCCGTCAGCTGATGATACCGTTGTTAACCCCTCTACTGCCAGACCACCCAGTTCAGCTAACCCGCCATTCATCTTCTGATCATGGCATTCTGATCACTGGTAGCCGTTTTGTTAAACCGGGGACTCCCACTGTGTTAGCTCAGCACACTGCTAAACAAGAAGCCTTGGAGAGACAGAAAAGTGCGTTTCGATATCTCTCACTACACTCATCTGAATGCTAGTGACATATTGTCCGGCTATCTTAGCCATGTTCACTCCAGCCGTGAGTCAAAAATTGAGATGGTCAAGCAACTACAGCTGAAATATGAGGTATGTTCTCCGGTTTACTTATACTCTGCCAGCCCCCAAGTCTTCAGATGATGAACCTGAATGATCTGGAGACTTGATGAATAGATTGATACTTTCTCTCTAAGTTTTTCAGAAGTCCAACAAAATAGTGTAAACTTCACCTATAGTCCCCAAGGGCCGGCTCAATTTATCATAAATGAACTGGTACTTAACTTCATAGCTGTCTTTTGCCAGTCCCAATAAATATTGTAATCCGGTTTAATCTTGAGAAACTTTCTGAATATCATGCATTAGCCCCCAAGTGCCAAGTGCTGTTACTTTGTAAGGCACTTGGGACTTGATATATAAGAGTCATAAGAAATTGCCTTGGCAGACATTAGCCCCCAAGTGTCAAGTGTTATTACTTTGTAAAACACTTGGGACTTGAAACATATAAGAGTCATAAAAGATTGTTTTGGCAGACATTAGCCCCCAAGTGTCAAGTGGTATTGCGGCGCAAAGTACTTGAGACTTGAATCTTTATAACTTTTAGTTTAAGCCTTGACACACCTGTGTATGTTTTGTAGAACACCCTATCTGAACTGGGCTCCCAATTAACTGATGCAAAGACCCGGTTGGCGGATCAAGAGGCAGAAATCAAATCTTCTGATTCTAAACTTCAATTGAGTCTTTCTGAGACAAAAAAATTGAAAACCAGCTTGATTGCCAAAAATAAATCCTGGGCCGAAGAAAAGACACTGCTGATACAACGCGCTGAAAAAGCTGAAGCGGCTCTTGAGGAGGTTACCACGGAGCTTACCGGCTTAAAGAACCGGGTGTCTCAAATGGTTTCCGCCATCTTTGGTAAGCCATCTGTACTGATCTTTTATACCTTCTTTGGACCCGGAATATAAACCGCCTGCTGACCCCTTGTTTAAAAACTATATGCAGGTCCGCGAAGCAAAAATCTGAGCTAAGACAATGTGACCAAACTGAAGGCGGTTTACACCTTAGTGGAGCAGTTGTATACTGGCGCTCAACGAGCACTTGCTGCTATCTCTCCTGCCAACCAAGGACCCAATCGGCTGAGCAATGTCTTGAAGAAATTGGCAATCTTACCCGCCAGGTTTCAAGAGGTCAAACGATCCTGTGCCAGAGCCGGAGCCTTGACTGCCCCGAGCCGCTCCAAAGCCTGGGTGCCAGATCTAGACCCGGTGGATGTAGCTAGGGGTACCCTACCGTGAAGGAAGACGGGTCTCTATTTGAGCAGGATGACTTCATTGCCTGCGTGAGGGGAGTTCGACCTTAAGCCGCCGTTCTTGGAGATGAGACCAACGTTGATAAATATCAGTCGGGTTTTGATTTGGAGAATAGGAAGATGGCAACTCCCTCTTATAAAGTGATGGATCTTATCCCGTTGGTTCGCCAACATAGATTTGCCCCAGAGACTAACCCGGCTGACTTAATTGATGATGAGGTTGAGTTTATTGCTCTGGACGGCTTTGACTGGTCTAATTCCGGCTTTCAACCAGTGGAGGGAGATGAACCGGCCAGGGGGGAGTCATAATCATTTGAACAATCCTACTTTTAGCTTAGGACCTGTCTTAAGAGAGAAAAACAGTAACCTTTTGGGCTCTTAATGTCTTGTAATAGGTTTAGCTTGAAACAACTGCATATTTTGCCTATGCCATCGTGCATAAGATGCCGTGTGTGACTCTTTTCTTCCTGATGTCAATATATGCGTCCCAGCTATGGTTATCTCTGTAATATTTCAGCTCTGTTCATGTATCCTTTGCATCTGGACCACCAGTTTATATGACCCAGGTGATGACGTTGATGACCCAGTCCTTTTTTGAGAAGTCATTGCTTCTGTATGCCTGATGACTATCATGCCATGCGGCTTATTGTCAAATAATCAAGCTGGTGAAAAGACCGTGCTGATCGTTTAAATTTGAGACAACAAAGACTAGTAAGACAAATAGCAGATTTCAAACAATATAAATTAACTTTGTAACTGAAAGTTGGGGGTTTCTAATTCGAATACAATCAGTAAACCGGACCAAAGGGGTTAAGCTAAGATTCAAATACGATCATATAGCCCCCAGTGGCTTTGGCATTGCGCCGATCAAGAGGGTACCGACAGCTATGTTCTCTTTGGTTGGAATACGACCTATGTTTGAACAGGAAGCCCCCAAATGACCTTGAGAGGTTTTTAACGACCCTGATTCGAATACGATCCAAGTCGGACCCAAAAGGAGTTAAGATATGATTCAGATATGATCAAGAAGCCCTCTAGTGAGTTTGGCTTTGAGCCGATCAAGAGGGTTATGATAGCTATGCTCTCTTTGGTTCGAATATGACCTATGTTTGAACAGGAAGCCCCCAAGTGATCATGAGGTTTACAGCTAGATTCGAATACGATCATAAGCCGGACCAGAAAGGTTAAGCTAAATTCAGATATGATCAGCTCCTTAATAGTCATGAAAGTAGTAAAGATATATGACTTTTGAAGAGGAAAAGGACAGAGGTCCTGCTTTATTACTTATCATAATAAATACAATGTCAAAGTATGTACATGATGAGAGCCGGTGGCTCAGGTGTAGTATGGCCGAAGTTGAGCAATGTCCCACGGCCGACGGGTCTCCTCCTCCGACTTACGTGAGTCTTTGTGTTCTCGAACGTCGATGAGGTAATATGACCCATTGTTTAAATTCTTGCTAACCACAAAGGGTCCTTCCCAAGGCGGGGATAGCTTGTGTGCATATGACAGATCCCGGATGAGCCGGAGCACCAGGTCACCTTCTTGAAAAGTCCTGGACTTAACCCGACGGTTGTGATAACGGCACAGGTCCTGTTGATAAATTGTTGATCGAGCCGCTGCTAAGTCTCTCTCCTCATCTAACAAGTCAAGTGCATCCTGTCGGGCTTGTTCGTTATTAGCTTCAATGTAAGCCGCCACACGAGGCGAGTCATAACAGATGTCACTAGGCAGGACCGCTTCTGCTCCATAAACCATGAAGAAAGGTGTATAACCTGTAGACCTGTTAGGAGTGGTGTTGATACTCCACAGCACCGAGGGTAACTCCTCTACCCAACAACCTGGCGTCCGTTGTAAGGGAACCATGAGGCGGGGCTTGAGACCTTTTAAGATTTCCTGATTTGCTCTCTCAGCCTGCCCATTAGATTGAGGGTGAGCTACGGAAGAAACATCCAGCCGGATGTGCTCTCTTTGACAAAACTCCTCCATAGCCCCTTGGGACAAATTAGTGCCATTGTCAGTGATAATGCTGTGTGGAAAACCAAAGCGAAAGATCACCTTTTTCATGAACTGAACTGCCGTGGCTGCATCACACTTACTCACTAGCTCTGCCTCAACCCATTTTGTGAATTTGTCAACTGCCACTAAAAGATGTGTCTTTTTATCCTTAGACCTTTTGAAAGGTCCAACCATGTCATTCGCAACTCTTGAGCCGGCACATGCGCTCGTCGTGCAAATTTTTGACATCCATCACACCTACTGACCAGATCCTCCGCATCAGCGTGAGCCATCAACCAGTAAAAACCATGACGAAAAGCTTTGGCCATAAGAGACTTTGACCCGGCGTGATGACCACAATCCCCTTCATGGATCTCATGAAGTATTTCTTGGCCTTCTTTAGGAGAAACACAACGCTGAAACACTCCAGTGACGCTGCGATGGTATAACTCTCCGTCAGAAATCGTCATTGACTTGGACCGTTGGTTATCTGTCGGAGGGTCTCATCCTCTGGCAACTCGCCCCGGGTCATGTAAGCCTAGAATGGTACTGTCCAATCTGGAATGGCGTGAAGAGCCGCCACCAACTGTGCCTCCGGGTCAGGAACAGCCAAATCTTCCTCTGTAGGTAACTTAACAGACGGGTTATGCAAAACATCTAAAAAGGTGTTAGGTGGCACCGGCTTATGCTGAGATCCCAACCTGCTTAAAGCATCGGCCGCTTCGTTCTTCCTACGGTCAATGTGTTCCACCTGATAACCCTTAAAATGTCCTGCAACAGCGTCGACTTCACGGTGATAGGCCACCATGAGGGGATCCTTGGAATCCCACTTGCCTGACACCCGTTGGGCCACCAAATCTGAATCGCCAAGGCACCGGACCCGGCTCAGGCTCATCTCTTTAGCCATTCAAAGACCATGGAGCAAGGCTTCATACTCTTCTGCATTGTTAGTACAAGGAAACATTAATCGCAACACATAACAAAACTTGCCCCCTCGAGGAGAAGTTAACTCCAGCCCCCAAGCCTTCCAACTGTTTGGACCCATCAAAATGAATCATCCAATATGTGTTGTCTGGTTTCTCCTCTGGCATCTGCAACTCTGTCCAGTCATTAATGAAGTCAACCATCGCTTGAGATTTGATCGCAGTACGTGGCATATACTTTAAACCATGAGACCCAAGTTAAATAGCCCACTTGGCGACTCGTCCTGTGACTTCTCTATTTTGAATGATGTTTCCTAGAGGAGCAGAGCTAACACAGTGATTGGGTGACCCTGAAAATAGTGTTTAAGCTTCCGTCTTGCCATGAACACCCCATAAACAAGCTTCTGCCAGTGCGGATATCTTTGTTTAGATTCAATGAGCACCTCACTGACATAGTAAACCGGCCGTTGGATCAGATGTTCCTTGCCAGCCTCCTTGCGCTCCACAACAATGGCCACACTGACCGCACATGAGTTAGCAGCTACGTATAACAATAATGGCTCTTTCTCAACCGGAGCAGCAAGAACCGGTGGCTCAGCAAGCTGTTTCTTTAGATCCTCAAAAGCAGAGTTTGCAGCATCACTCCAGACAAAGTCATCCGTCTTTTTCATCATCTGATACAAAGGCATCGCCTTCTCCCCTAATTGGCTTAAAGCAGCAACGCGGCCCGCCAGCCGTTGAACGTCATTGATGCACACTGGTTTGGCCAGGGATGTGATTGCCTTAGTTTTCTCTGGGTTAGCTTCAATACCTCTGTTAGACACCAAAAAACCCAAGACTTTGCCAGCTGGGACTCCAAAAACACACTTGGCCGGGTTAAGCATCATCTTGTAGACCCAGAGGTTATCAAAGGTCTCCTTCATATCTGTTACCAAGGTTTCCTCTTCTTTGGATTTCACCACTATATCATCCACATAAGCATGAACATTACGCCCAATCTGATTGTGAAGGCAATTCTGCACACACCATTGATAAGTCGCCTGGGCACTTTTAAGCCCAAAAGGAATAGACACATAGCAGAAGGCTCCAAATGGAGTGATGAAAGTTGTTTTCTCCTAGTCCTTAACTGCCATCTTGATCTGATGATAACCTGAGTATGCATCCAAAAAACTCAAACGCTCGCAACCCGCCATAGCATCAATGATCTGATCAATACGAGGGAGAGCAAAAGGGTCAGCCAGACAAGCCTTGTTCAAATCGGTGTAATCCACACACATACGCCAGGTGTCATTATTCTTGAGTACAAGCACCGGGTTAGCCAGCCACTCTGGGTGAAAAACTTCAACAATGAACCCGGCTGCCAAGAGCCAGGCCACCTCTTCTCCAATGGCCTTGCGTCTTTCCTTGTTAAACCGTCGAAGAAACTGCCTGACCGGCTTAAACTTCGGATCAATATTAAGAGTGTGCTTAGCGAGTTCTCTCAGGACACCCGGCATGTTAGAAGGTTTCCATGCAAAGATTCCCGGTTCTCACGGATGAACTCGATGAGTGTGCTTTCCTATTTTGGATCCAAGTTAGCACTGATAATGAACTGTTTGGATGAGTCGACAGGCACAAAATCAACCATCTTGGTGTCATCAGCTGACTTGAATTTCAACACCGATTCATGCTCCGTAGTTGGCTTCTTCAAAGACGTCATGTCTGCCGGGTCAACATTATCTTTATAAAACTTTAACTCCTCTGTTGGACAAACAGACTCAGCATAAGCGGCATCTCCTTCTTCACACTCCAGGGCTATTTTCCGGCTTCCATGTACCGTGATGGTGCCTTTATAACCCGACATCTTGAGTTGTAGATACACATAGCACGGCCGAGCCATGAATTTGGCATAAGCCGACCGACCAAACAGAGCATGATATGGGCTTTTGATCTTAACCACCTCAAAAGTTAACTTCTCAGCCCTGGAATCATATTCATCCCCAAAGGCTACTTCCAGTTCAATCTTACCAATTGGGTATGCCGACTTGCTAGGCACAACACCATGAAAAATAGTGTTGGATTGCTTAAGACTCTTATCAATCAACCTCATCCGACGGAGTGTCTCATAATAGAGAATGTTGATGCTACTACCTCCATCCATGAGCACCTTAATGAATTTATATCCACCAACCTGAGGTGCCACTACCAAGGCTAAGTGACCCGGATTATCAACCCGGGGAGGGTGATCTTCTCTGCTCCACACAATAGGCTGTTCTGACCACCTCAAATAACGTGGAATCGCCGGCTCAATGGCATTGACAGCCTCTTATGAAGCTTCTGGTCCCTCTTGCATAAACTAGTGGTAAATACATGGTACTACCCACTATTCAACTGTTTTGGGTTGCTCTGATATCCGGACTGTTGCTGTTGTTGTTGCTGATTACCTTGGCCAGGTTGTGGATTATAACCTCCCTGGTTACTCGGATGGCCCTGACCGTGAAAACCGCCTCCGCCTGAACCGGCGCCCGGGCCATGAAAGCCGCTTCCGCCTGAACCGCCGCCAGGCCCGTGACTACCATCAAACATGTTGGAAATTTGAAATGCGTTCATGATCGTACAGTCCTTCCATAGATGGGTAGATGGCTTCTCCCGGGTGTCGTGTCTTGGACAAGGTTCATTCAGTAGTTGCTCAAGGGTGGGACCTGACCCACCTAACAGAGGGGGTTGCCTACCCTTGCTCCGTTGGTTGTTGCCCTGTGCATTGGTGTTAGCCACAAACTCGTCAGCCTTACGTTTATTACCTCCTTGATTTGCCGGGTTATGCTGGTGACCCTTGCCCACTACAAAAAAAATACACTTCCGTGATGATACGTGTTTGTCACAGTAGGTCATATTTTTTGTCATGCATGTACATCCATGACGATTTTATGACAGAATCAAGATAGTCATACCTGTGCTGTCGTAGAAGTGTTCCATGACATTACCAAAATTATCATCACGAAAGTGTCCACTTCCATGACGATAAATCACGCGTCACAGAAGTGCTTTCGTCAAGGGTGACCGACACGTGGCATCCACTGTAACGGAACGCCGTTAAGCTATCGGGTCGGCTTTTGGATCCGATAACCCGTTAACAGCCCCGACCAATGGGAAATTTCCATGTGTAAAATTCTTATTGGCCGGACAAAACACGTGTCAGCTCGTCAGTGGGTCAGATATGCGCCTATGATATGACGACCCGTGCCACGGCCCACCACTGGCCCATTTAGCTTACAAAGTCGGCCCGTTGACTTGGTCAAAAGTTAACGGGCTGGCCCATGAAAAGCCTGTTAACGCTCTCTTCGCAAATAGCCCATTTTACGGCCCGTTAACTCACGACCCGTTAGGCCCTAAAGGAAATCGGCCCAACAACGTCATGTGGGCCGTCAAATATAACACCAGCCCATTTCACTTTCGGCCCATGTATGGCCCACGACGTCTTTCGGCCCATATGAGGCCTTCGTATCTTTTGGCCCTTTACAGGCCCACGGTGACTCTAGCCCATAATGAACAGTAATTTTCTTTATACCCATTAACGGCCCGTGACTTACATGGGCCGTTTACAGCCCGTGTTAGCTTTCGGCCTATTGACGGCCCATACGTTCTTGGGCTCCTTTTCGGCCCTCGATTACTTCCGGCCCGTTACTGGCTTGTTCCCCTAATGGGCCAAATTCGTCCCATGGCAAGAGTCGGCCCATTACTGGCATGTTCCCCTAATGGGCCAAATTCGGCCCATGGCAAGAGTCGGCCCGTTACTGGCCTGTTACCCTAATGGGCCAAATTCAGCCCATGGCAAGAGTCGGCCCGTTTCTGGCCTGTTAACCCGTTACGCCGTTTCCAGCCTGTCCTATATTCTGGCCCATTAACGACACGTTATGCCTGTGATAGAATTAAGCCTTTGCTGTCCTACGGCCTGTTACCATGCTGGGCCAATACCAATTACGCCCAATTACGGCACATGTAGACCCATTTATCCGACGGCCCGAGGCCCACCGATTACAGGCCCATTTATCGACAGCCCGTAGGAGACCCATGGATCCTACGACCCGTATATGGCCCATGGTAGTTGCGGCCACTAGCAAACCAGGGAAAAGAAGACTAGGAAATAAATAAGGCCGGAACTAACGCTAGGCTATTAAGGCGATTGCACATATTACATCCACTCGGCATCAAAGATCGCCACCAGTGCAAATATAGGGAACACCCTACACTATACAAAAATGGCTTGTTGTTTTCTTCAGCCGGTGGCTGCACGTTAAGAATAAATTTTGTATCGCACCAAAACAAATTACAACTATATAGCAAAAGGAAGGTTGGCATAAAACTTAATAGTCTAGCAGATAAATGCACCACCAGAAGTTCAGAAGCTCAGTTCATTTGACCTGACTGTTACATTTTCATGTTGTATTGTCCGATGGAGCACCATAACCCTCGCCTTCATTTCCCCTAGGCTCCTGAACAACATAGCAAATGTCTGATAGTCTAGTTTCAAAACCATGCATATCTTGATGACATTGAGCAATGTTTCTCCTTGTTTCACAAAGGGTCTCTGTTAGGGAATGGACTTGTGTCTGGAGCACAGATACAACATTGCTTTGAGCTTGCATATCTTGATCATGAGGTAGTTTGGACGATATTGCCTTAACAACCAACCCAGTATTACGCAGGAACGTGATTTTGGCACTGTTAGTGGACAGGTACTGACCCACTACAGCAAGAGCTGACAATGCGGTTATAGTTGCCTCGCCACCTTCAGAAGGTGGCGGTTCCACCATTTCTCCATAGCTCGCTGGAAAGTTGAGGTTTTACATTAGTACTACCAGAATAGAAGATATTAAGGAGGCAGCAAAACCAAACAAAATAGCTTTGGTCTATATACAGAACTTATTCTGGTGAACCCATGTAAAATATTAGTTGTATTTTATTGCAAAGTACATAATAAAACTAGGTTCCAAACATATGACCATGTACCATCGCTAATGTATTGTCTATTTCTTCACATTGTATTGAGGGCTAAGGATAAAGAGATGAAGTTTATAATACGGTAAGCATAGTATGACATCATTCATATCACAAAACAACTGAGAACAGACAAACAGGCAATTGTAACATTGTGTGGGAAAGTCTAGCACCGAACTAGATTACGGGTCAAGATCAAAGGAACATCACTCCTCTCTTTTAAACCTTGTAAGGTGCAATGATACGCTAAGACAATTGTGTATAAAATTGAAAAGAGTAATAGACATTGGCTGCAAACCATGCAGTTAAAGGAACAAGTTAGAGTAAGTAGTAGTTAAAAGGCATGAGGATTAAGGACTTACAACAGCGGCTTTGACTGGTGTAGTCATGCCCTTCTTCTTGCTGGTGTGACAGTCCTTGAAGATATCCACAGCATTTGGTTCAGGTACTTTTTGGTCCTTGCGGGCTTTCCTCTGCATTTCGAACAAGTCAATATAGATATGATAATATGGTACAACGAAAAGAGTGAAACATCAGCTAATTACAAGAGCCTCGCAGTGTGCAATATAGCTACGTGATCCTGTCGTCTGTTGGAATTTCACTTTCATACGGTTGGCCTTGTTCTTTGAACAGTTCACCTACAAGAAGATAGATTTGTGTGGCACATGCGTAAATAGGACTTCAACATGTGATCTGGTCACATATATATAAGGTACCTGATACTTCGGATCAGACCATTGTTTAACAAGGCCCCTCCAGTCTTCATCCGATATATTTTCCACTGGAGATGTTTGGGAAAGTTCACTGTTAGCCTTGCCTTCAAAGTGAGTTTTCCTCAAGTTATATCGATACTGTCGTAGAGTAGACTTGAAAAATGGGTGCAAGCTTGTTTGGTTGCATCATCTTGGCTATCCAACTTGAACCTCATCTGTTGAAAATTATGGGAGTCTCATTATCAGCAACCTAGAAAGTATGGGACAGAGCAAGACGATATTACTAGTTTCCATACATAACCATACTTACAAATAAATGGTCGAGGAAGGTGTTGAACTGGGTTTCGTCTTTGTCATTCTTGTACTGAATCCATGTTGGGAGGATACGTACATGACACCTAATGGCAACCACTACCTCTGATACTAACTTGGCTGACTCTATAGCATCACGTGGCCTTTTTAAGCCCGCCTCACAACGGATCTCCATTCTCCCTCCTCTAGATTTAGTTAACCTATCGAGCATTATCCCTGATGTTTGTTTCCTCTTGCGCCTAGGTGCTAGTCCAACAACGAACATAGGAAGTGTTAGTGTACATCAAACTGTGAGACTACATATAAAGAAGCATGCAACTGTAACTTGACTCCAGCAACTACCTTCTTGTTGTTGAAGCTCACAAGGTTCATCTGATATTGCCAACTTGTCTTGTGTCAAGAGTGCTTGGGAAGTACTGTTAGGTGGCAAGGGAGCTTGAGAACGTGCTGCTAGCTTAGTTGACGCACGAGTAAGTCGTGCAGCTGGTAGTACTGTGGTAGGTGTTGCAAGAACTAGGGTTGTCTCTGCTTGTTTGGTGGCGGCTATTTGTTTCTGTTTGGCTTTTTTTGCAACTCGTGTAGCATGGGATGCCGTGTTTGTAGAATTTTCCGCTGGACTTTGACCTTCTATTACACCATCAGTACCAGCAGAATCTGCAGGATTCATCCGCTTTTCATTCCCTGCCATTCTGTGTTTCTTCCTCTTTCTCTGTGCCATGTTAAGTCAAGCCAACAAGAAAAACGAATAACAATTTAGTTCTTCAGAACAAATTGATGCGTGATGCAGACGAACTGAACTTTGATGTTAGACAACCACATGATAGGAGGATGTAATATGTATGAAAAACAAGACGGAAGAGATAACCAGAACTGTGATGTGTAAACTAAGAAGAAGACATTTCACCAAATTAGAAGCAATGCAATGGAAGGTAGACACCATATGAAAGATGCTACAAATATCGCTCTGCCAAGTTAACAGTGTCTCATCATAAATGGTGTTTAAACAAATGTGAAGCAGCACAAGAAATAAATCATATGCAAGTTGCAAACAACATCACACTACCATGTTAAAGGTCTCTCGTCATTAGTGCCGTTGCATATTCACAGCATTGCATATTCACAGCTTATGATGTGTAAACTAAGGAGAAGGCATTTCAACAAATTAGAAGCAATGAAAGCTAGACACCATATGAAAGATGCAACGAATATCACTCTACCAAGTTAAAACTGTCTTGTCATGAGTGCCATTTCAACAAATTAGTAGTACAAGCTAGAAAAGAATGTGAGATGTAACCTATATCACACTCCGAAGTCAAACGTGTCTTATGATAAGTGATTGTTGCAGGTTACACAAAAGTAGTAATTTGATGTAAGAACATGGTGTGATAGACAGATATTGTATGTTCTAGAAACAGGAACACGTGTCTTATTCAAGTATAATGTGTAAAGTAAGCAGATGGAATTCAATAAAATTAGAAGCAATACAAGCTAGACATCACACATAACATGCAACCACATATAACAGTGCCAAGTTAGAGGGAGCACCGGTGATGCTGCACTAGGGGAGACGTGCTCATCATAAACACAACTTTGTTGAGTGTCTATGCATGTGTTGTCTTGGAAATCATCTTGGGGTGTGGAGGAGTAGAAACTGTAGAGGCCCTCCGTTCGGAAGGAGCACCTTTATCCGCTGCCTTGCTAACTTCCTTCCGCTTTATTGATTTTGAATTGTCAAGTAAAACCGACAAGAAAAAGCAATAAAATTCTCTCTTGAGAACTCATTCATGCATGATACTGACAATCACTACTTTGATGTAAGGCAAACACATGATACCAGGATGGAATATGTACGAAAAACAGGACGACATGGCATGTTCACAACTGTTTGTGTAAACTAAGCAGAAACCATTCCAGCAAATAAGAAGCAATGCAAGCTAGACACCACATGAAAGATGCAACCAATATGACTCTGCCAAGTTAAAAGTGTCCCATCATAAATGGAATTTCAACAAATTAGAAGCAGTGCATGCTATATATCATATGAAAGGTGCAACTAATATCGCACTGCATATACTAAAGGTGTCTCGTCATGTTGATTGATGCGGGATACAAAAAAACAATTGTTTTATGTAAGGACATGCTTAATAGACAGATGTACTATGTACTAAATACAGGAAGGCATGTCACATTAACAGGTATAATGTATAAGCTAAGCAGACTAGCACATGCAGTTTAACCAGATTGGAAGAATTACAATCTAGACACCATATGCAACATGCAACCACATATCATGCTGCCAAGTTAGAGCAAGCACATGCGATGCTAGTGTAGGGGAAATGTTGTAATCAACTACATAGATACATTCACTATCTTCATCTAGCATTTCTGTTTCTTCAGAATCATGTCGGGAGGCTGACGCTGAATTCTTTAAATGAGGAGTAGTCCCCTTGCATGCCTGCCTCGTCATAAGTGATTGATGAGGGATACACAAGAACATTAGTTTGATGTAAGAACATGGTTAATACACAGATGTACTAGTATGTACCAAAAACAGAAAGGCATGTCATATTCAAAGGTATAATGTGTAAGCTAAGCAGATGCAATTTAACCAAATTGGAAGCAATACAAGCTAGACATCCGGCTGGAGTGGTGAGCATGATCATCTAGGACCTGAAAGCCTGGTGGGAAGCGGGCTGCTTCACCACCATCGCAACTTTTTAGTTGGCTTCCAGGTGATGCCTATCTTTGCTGGGCTTGTCACTGGCTCGGCCAGTGCCTTGACTAGCTATTTGTCTTCTGGTGTTCACGGGATGGTGGTTCATGTAAAAAAATATTTCCTTATCTTTACCGACTTCGGCCTTTCGAATACAAGCTAGACACCATATGGAACATGCAACCACATATGACACCGTGAAGTTAAAGCAAGCACCTGGGATGGTGGTTCATTGCGAGCGAGGCCATCAACTCCAGAGCTACATTTACCGTCTCCATCTGCTGACACTGCACCCTTTATAGCGTTGTAACGTGTCTTGCCTACCCGCATACGAAGCTGGAGCGACTTCTCTCTTTTCTTTTTGGCTTCTCTCATGGCAGCAGAGTCTGAAATACGCTTGCATAAAAACACAATAGTGAGAGTAAGGGTGAAGTGTGTGCAGAACTAGTGCACTGTAAAAGTAGCAGATAGCAGGTGGCTGAAAAATAAATGACATGAGACATATGATAGCTCTACAACATTGCATGGCAAACAAATTTAAATTCTACTCCGCATGATTTTGTAATATATCAGCACAGGAAATGCAGGTACTCCTCCAGCACACCACCACATGTGGTCATATCTAAGATAACAGTCGACTGAAAATAAATAGGTCAGACGATTTTTTAATGAATCGTCCGATCTATAAGGAATAGGTAGATGGCCTTCGTCTACCTCCCGCCAGTCACTGTTGACGATCTTTCTCGAACCACCAGCGACCACCGGCCCAGACCCCTGCCTCCGCCGCCCCGCCCTCCCATCGACCTCACACCATCGCCGTGCTTGGCAGCGCCCCCAGGCCATCCCTTTAATCCCGGCCGACCTCCAGATCGGGCGCCAGTAGCTCTAGGCTGCACATGCCCCTAAGATAAACACCAAGGCGCTGCTTCCCGGGCATAATAGGCGTACTAGCGCCTGTTACGCCAGGGAATGCTTCCGTTAATTGGGAATCAATTGGATAGAAATTGAAATTCAGGGGGGAGGGGCGACGGACCTCTAGCTAAGGTGAAATAGTATATGAGGAGAAACCTTGTGCATCACGAGTTACTAGGAACATCTAGTATCAAGAACAAGCGGTCAACTAGTGTCTTTTGTGGGATGAATACCGTGCAAGCAGAGACGTAAGATTTGCATGAATAAGGGAAGAGGAGTACCTTTTTCGGTTGCCGGTGTGGTCACCTCCACATGTCGCTCCGATCTTCTTCTTTTTACCGGGGAAACCGATGTTCTGGAGGGTGCAGGCTTGGACGAACCCATGGCCAAATTGTTGACTGTGTTGTCGTGGCCGTATGTCGGCGAAGGGGAAGCAGATCCGAGGCGGCGAAGGACGGCGTAGCAGGAACAGCTCCGGTGCGATGGAGGGTGGCGAAGTTGGAGCGACAACGGTGAGGCGTAGGACGGCGTGGTTGAAATGGCTCGGGTACGGCCGGCTCAGTCTCGGCTTCAACTACTAGCCGTGGAGGGCGTTGCGGTTGAGGTTGCGGTGGACGACGACGTCGGGGTATCGGCTCCGGCATGATGGAGGAGGGCGGCAGTTGATGGGTTGGATGGGGTGGCGTACGGAGGACGCTGGGGTTTCGCGGCTGGTGGAGAGGTAGTTTTGGCGCCCACGGAGTACAAATGGGGAATCGAACGGGTGGGGGGAACCATGTTTCGGTCTGGGGCGCGCTTGTTTTTGGCTTTTTTGAACAGAAGATGGGACGCACTTGTTTGAAATTTGGGGAAAGTACAAACTTTGCCCCCCTCTTAAATTTCGGACCTACTGCGGGTCGGGGGTAGGATGGTAATCCCAGGTGTCCCAAATAGTGGGCGGGAGAGATTTCGGCCGCACGCATGTGTGCTTAGGCGGCCATTGTGTATGAGTGTTTTTCGAATGCGGTTGCGTGGCGTCTAGATGAAGCTACAAACCTACCCCGGTTTAGACCTTTGGAGTTCTGGCCGGTAGGTTTCACAGGTCGGAGTTATTAGAAAAGTAATTTCCTTGTACTACCAAACATTGGTCTCACGTGGTTTCGGGCAAGTAGAGGCTCTTTTGGCGCTTCGTTCGAAATTTTGAAACACAAGCATTCACGTTTAGAGTACTCTTGAACTATGCAGATTGACCTAAATAGACAACGTTATATTTGACCTTATATGTTTGAAAACCTCATTAAATTATCCACCTCTTTTTGAAATTTTGACACTTGAAAATCCTATAACTACGATTATTTTGGAATGGAGGAGCTAAATTTGAATCTATTTTGTACATGACTACATATGCTATTATGTACAAAATCAGAGCAAAGATTGGTGCCCCCATAATTTAGGTATGGTTTACAAATGCCATGATATCAAATTCAAATAATTGAATGGACTTCATGTTGAATTTGATTTTTTTAAACCACCTTAAGTTGAATTGAAATGTATGCTAGTTCATAGGTAGCTATTATAATGTCCATTGTGTAACTTTCGTATGTATAATGTGCTTTACACATACAACATGAACTATACTCACGTTTATATTCGATTGCTAAAGCGATGCATTGTCTGGAGTTCAAAATACTAACTATGTGGATCAATTGTGTCGAATAATAACATAGACATGCTCAAATTCGATAGAATCTAGATGTCTGATGGATCAATGACCTCTCCTTACGCGAATTGCAAATATCATGATCCCATCCTAATATTTGGATACAATTTATATCTTTAATCAATGTGTAGAGCAGTCTTTTACGTGTAGTTTCACTCTCCATCGGTGGTCTCTCACACATGCTCACACACTCTCTCCTGAGGTGTCTTTCTCGCACACATGCTCTAGATATAACCCTCCCTCCCTCTCGTAACCATTTACAACTGTTTTCACTAACCTTCATCACAAGCATTGTTCCTCTCGCTAACATACACACGCACAGTCCTCATCGACCCTTTCTATATACATGGACCTGCCTACGTGTCTCATGTACGCACATTATCTTTACGTCTGTCTCTCACGCATTGTCTCACACCTCTCTTCCTAATCGACGAGTATGATTCTAGCAGAGCATTCTGTAGGATGCCCCTTAAAGTTAGGTTGGATGAATAGTAATATCAGAGATAAAGGGGTTACCTTAGTCCGAGAACCTAGGGTTACAAATCCTAGCCGGCTTTGTCAGTGGACACAGAGTCCTTCCCAATTCTGCTATCTTTGTCTTGTACGACTAGTCATCCATGGGTCTTCCTAAATGCGTCACAGGCCGACCAATGTGGCGCAGGACGGAACCGAACGAAGGGCCTCACCTCGACCCACCGGACCTCATGCGGTGACACACCCTCTGCCCCCACGTCTCATTATATTCTCACACCCACACATACCAACACAAACACCACACACACAGAAAATTTCTCCTGGTGCCTCTATTCCCTCCCCCCCTTGCATATACACACTCAAGGGAATGGAATCTCTTGTCGCGACATCATATTCGTCTCTCTCT